>NC_133792.1:21937447-22001521 GCF_003597395.2 Chelonoidis abingdonii
AACCCTAAACTGGGATGTGGTACAGCCCTGTAAGCAAAGAGCAACTGCTGCAACACTAGGTCCCAGTCATTGGAGTATTTATTTACGAATTTACGGATCATGGCCCCCAAAGTTCCATTAAACCTTTTGACCAGGCCATTGGTTTGATGGTGGCAAGCGGTAGGGATAAGAATCCAGAAGCCAGTAGACAGCTCTTACCTTGGGGGTTGCATCGCTTAGTTAAATTAGTACAAAAACAGTGTCTAGACAAGCGCTAAGAAAGAAGATGCCTAGTTCGGGGGCGTTGGGGAGGGTTAAAGTGCATGGGTGCCATGCAGCATTGCTGGCTGGGGCTGGGGTAGAGCAGGTCAGTGCGGGCTGCACTGAGCCAAGTGTTAGGGAGAGACTCTGAGCCTCTGGGAGCAAACAGCTGCTGAGCAGCACAGCTAGCCTTAGCATTGCAGAGGGGCTGAAAAATCATTCTTGTCCCCCCTTCCCTTCCCGATGCCTGTGCGCCACGAGGCACTATGCTCCCCCGCCTGCTGTCGAAAAGGGGTTACGGCAGTGTCAGTGCTATATTGTACGCACAGTGCCTTTACTCTCTGTACAGCAGAATGGTGCCATATATATAAATGGTCAGTAACACCATAGGGTCCAGTTCTGCCCCGCGATCCATGCACACCAATCCCTTGGAAGTCAGTGGGCCTGGCACACCCATATCAGAAGGCAAAGTCTGGCCCACTGCCTTTCAGGCTGGCACAACACAGTCGTGTTGATTAAAATAAGAAATGGGCAGGAATGCCAAAAATACCAGCTCTGTGAGCTGATTTTCAGTGGCCCTCTGCTGCCGGCGTGGGGTTCCGTCCGCCGGCCCTGCTCAGTCTGCCCTGCCTGGATGGACAGAACCCCGGGGCCAGCAGCAGGCTGAGTGGGGCTGGCAGCAGGGATCCCGGCTGGCAGGGGCCGCCAGACGGAACCCCACACCAGCAGTGGGCTGAGTGGCTCAGCCCGCTGCCGGCCTGGGGTCCCGGCTGCCGACCCCGCTCAGCCCGCTGCCGGCCTGGGGTCCCGGCTGCCGGCCCCGTAAATGTAAACTGTGTTACTAGTACGCGAAACCCGGCCCCGTAAATGTAAACTGTGTTACTAGTACGCGAAACCTTAAATTACAGGGAATAAGTGAAGACTTGGCACAGCACTGCGGAAAGGCTGTTGCCCCCTGCGCTACATAGTTATAAAGGGGCCCTCCACCTGGTGGTGAGGTGCTGGGTGCCACTCCCGAGAAAAGGCTCCAGGCACTAGTTCTGCTGTCAGTGCCGGCTGGTGTTTCTAGGTACGAGAGTTTAGATGCTTTTCTTTGCTATATTATCCTGGTGCTTAAATTCCTTTTGGGCGCCTCCTAGCACGGCTTGCTGGACATGCACTAGACCTGCGCAGTCTGCCAAAGACAGCACAGTGGCTGTGACAGCACAAGCAGCAGCTCAGGCCAGCCACCCAAGCACACACCCAGGCTTGGGGCAAAATTGTATTAGGGCAACGGGCCACACTGCTATTTTTAGGCACTAGGTTGAGCAGCACTAGGGCGTATAGGTTTACCTGAGCTGGGAATTACACCTCCCAGCTGCTGTGTAGACCTATCCCTTATAGGAGAAAGAGCAGCGTGGTGTGAAATTACTGCAGGTCCTCAGGGAAAGCTGTAGCATTTTGGACCATTCCTGTAGACACTGCAGCATTGTTTCATAAGAGGCTCTCGGTTGAGGTGGGGTGGGATTGTTAACACTCAGGCCTGAGAACCACCAGAACAAGCTGTAGTGGCAAAGATTCCTCATCTCATCCTCTTTTTATTCCTGCCTTTCCTCTCACTCCATTTTCTCTGTGTCTGACTGGGCCTGGCCACACAGCTGTGCCCACGCTGCAGATTAGGCTGTGGAAAATATAGACAACAAGCCTGCCCCAACTCAAGGACAGCGCTTCTTTGGGTTGGTGTTTGAGGAGGAAGAAAAGTGTCTCCCGCAGGCGGTTGGAGAGTTCAACGGACCTGCAAAACCCTGAGCAGTAGCCAAGGCAGAGAGCTGGGGAGAAAAGGGAAAGGCATTTTGATAAAGTTAAAATCAAAGGATCTAGGTTTAGGGAGCTGCTCCGGCCCACTGGAAAGTGTGAAAAATATCCAGACCTAAATGTGCTCCGGTGGTGGGTGCAATTTTCTTGACTCTTTTTATATTTGTGAAAAGATTAGCCTGAAAGTGGCACTGTTGTTTCTCTGAAGAGGAGGCATGGGCTTGTGGTTACACAAGAGTTGGGAGCTGGGACTTCTGGATTTAGTTATTGGCCCCCCTATTGACTTGCTATGTGCCTCAGTTTCCCATCTGTAAAGCAAATATAATATCTCCTAATGGGATGTTGTGAGATGTAATCTTTGTAATGTGCTTTGAGATCCTCAGAGGAAAGGCAGTATGGAAAGGTGCATCATCGTGATCAGAAATGCAGCTGTTACTCTCTGATTTTTTTAAACCTGCAGCCCAGTCATCTCAATGCCTAAACTCTACTGGCCCATCTTAAAAATATTTGAGCCATTTCTATAAACATGTAAACTGATCAAAACTCTCTTCCCCAGATGGATGGTAGAACAAAAAACACCTGACTAAGCTCTAACTGGCTGTTTATGTGAAATCAATATTTCCCAGGCTGTGAAGGGATGAGGAGTAAACATGGCTTCTTCTTTGTTTGTTCTGTGAGGCTTTGCCTCTCTGAAGCAGAAGTATTTACTTCCCTCCTGTACCAGCCTGTTGGAAGCTCCCTGCTCTCTCCCTCAGTTATTGGCACTGGAAATGCTGGGGTGAAAGAAAACGTTCTGCTATCAACATATTGCAACTCGTGCCCCATCCTTTCCCCTCCTGGCCCATGTGGGTTTGGCCAGAGCCACCCAGCAGTGTGGTAGTTTGGACCTCATGTAGCTTTGCCTGCACAGTGCTGTGCAGTGAATGACATGGAGGGCTGCAGGAGCCTGTGTCTCCTGAATGAAGTTCAGCAGCCCAGGGAAGCGCTGGGATCCCAGGACAGAGCCCTGCGGTGCAGGATGGAAGCTCAAGAGGGTAGGACATATCGCACAGAGCTGGCTGTTTCTCCTGGAACACGCCCTAGGGTCCTCTTCTTAGGAAGGCTGTTCAGATTGCAAAGCAGCGGTGCAGTTCCCAGCCCTAGGATGCTGTTTCACTAGCATGTGTGTAACTGGCAGCAGCCATATAATTGCCCCCCTGAAGAGTTTATCTATCTGATAATATTTTTATAGCAGCCATAGTCAAGTTAATTATGCCTTTAATTGGTTTTCTGAGCCCCAACCCTGCCACCCTGTTTTCTTTGAAAAAGGAGGCGAGAGGGTGAGTGGCAGCTCCAAAGCACTACTGGATTTTTCCAGTGTTGTGTGTTACAAATGTGGGCATTTCTAAACCATTCCTGTAAGAGCCATTCCCCTCTCACCAGTAAGTTCTGTTCACGCACTGCTGCCTCCTGCTGGAGGGCTGTGTTTTAGACTCTACACACTAAGCACCTGCGGGTTGAGTAGTCATTTGGCATCTTAACACAATATTCCTTCAATTGGTCTCTTCATTGCCATAAGCTAGGTCATTGCTAGAGTTGCCCACACACTGATCCTTTCAGTACCATGGAAGGAAGTTACGAACGCCCCCACCACCCCCCCGAGAGACCTGGAAGTTGTTGAGACTCTGGTTTTAAAGTCCTCACTGGACGACCCCTGAAGTTTCAAAGGAAAAGGAGTCCACTACCTTGCTTGCCAGGGCTTGTGTGAAATGACCACGGTCAATGCAGATTCCAAGAAGTTAGAAGTAGGGATTAAGAGTCAGGACTCCTGGGTTCCATATGTTGTCCTCTTCCCAGGGCTCTGCACAGCTCTGCCCCCGCGTCACTCACTATTGTTTATATGTATTGTGGGAGCACCAGGCATGGGTCTGGGCCCCATTGTGGTGAGTGCTGCACAAACCCAGAACAGGTCAGTCCCTGCTCCAGCTTCCCTGTCATCTTGCCTTGTTGCTGTCATTGTCCCTTGGATTGTACTGCTCCTTGTGTCTAGGACAGCGGCTTTTAACCTTCCCAGACTTCTGACCCCCTTCTAGGAGTCTGATTTGTCTTGTGTACCCCAAGTTCCACCTCACTTAAAAACTACTTGCTTACAAAATCAGATGTAAAAATACAGAAGTGTCACAGCTCACTCTTATTGGCAAGTTGCTGACTTTCTAATTTTCCCATATAATTATAAAATAAATCAATTTCAGTATAAATATTGTACCTACTTTTCAGTGTATAGTACATAGAGCGGTATAAACAAGTCATTGTATGAACTTTTAGTTTGTATTGACTTCACTAGTGCTTTCTATGTAGCCTGTTGTAAAACTAGGCAAATATCTAGATGACTTGATGTACCCCCTGGAAGACCTCGGAGTATCCCCAGGTACCTTTGGTTGAGACCCACTGGTCTAGAACAATCTCTTTCCTCCTCCATATGCCTCATTTTCTCACCACCTTCCCCCTGTACTGCCTGCTCCTCCTCTGTGCTGACCGCAGTCTCCCTTTGGAAATTCCCCAGCTCTCACGATTGACTTGTGAGCTCACCAGACATGCTGTTGGCTTTATCTTTTTCCTGTTGTCTCCCTTTGTCTCTGTGTCCTAGGCTTGTGTAACTTAGACTGAAAGCTCTCTGGGGCAGGGACTGGGTCAGCTATTACTGTAAAGGTCTATGCCCAGCGCTGGTGTTACGTCAGTGTATACAAGTAATAACACGCCTCTTCCAAGTGATTGTACAAAGACTAGCCTGCTAACACAAGCCAAATGCATTGTGTAATGGTCACTCCGGCAAAGGCCTGAGAAAACAGCCAGCCCTTGAATGTGCCCTAAAGGTCACAGCCTCTGGCTGTGCTGGGCCATTAGATAAGCACATGATCCATCCAAGCGTAGAGTAATACAGCCATAATACCTATGTGCCTGTTCCATATGCCAAGCATAGTATGACACTGCAGTCTAACAAACCCACAAAGCAATGCAACTGAAAGATCGCCTTCCAATACATGTGCATTTTGCAGGGAACCTATTAAGCTATGTAACTGAGCAATTACCAACATGACCCTTTTAATTGCTACTTGCCTTGCAGGGAGCTGTGCGGTAAATGAGATGAGCCTAGAGAGCGGGCAGTGAGTGCCAAGGTGGTGGGGAATGGCATCTTTCACGGATGGGGGACGCCCTGAGCTGTGGCAGAGCTGCTTGTGCATGTGTTTGACGAGAGGGGCAGGTGGGTAATCTGTTTATTCCACTGGCACCGGATGGGAGCCCCTGTGCACTGCGTCTCCGTCTCCTTGTGGTGTTCACTGAGGGGAGACATTGGTTCATTGATCTTTATAGGGCTGCACTAGCTGCAAGTCAAGTTGCATTCCCCATGCAATCATCTGGAGATACCAGTAGTTGATCCCACCAGTCTCGTAGGCAGCTGGGACTTGGTCGTGCCAGAACCAAGGAGTCCCCCTGCTTCACTGCTGACCGCTGCTGCCAATCTCCCATTCTGCAGAGGCTGCTCTAATCCACGACAGAGATTGCTGTGTCTCAAGCTTGCATTGTGGAGCAGTCCTAGCCCCCTGGAGGGCTAGAGCACATACAGCTGATGGGAAGAAGGTAGGCTCATCCCAAGGCAATTTCTTAATCTGAGACACTGCCCCAGGTCCCCCAGAAAATTGTGAATCTGTCCAGAGCATTCATGCAGGCTTCCTGCAGTGGCGGGGGCGGGCAGGGTTGTGCTGCAATGCGGCTTCTGTTTGTTCTGCGTTTTTATCCTGCCTTTATAGTCTTCTGGTCCACGGCTTCTGACAGCATAAACAATAAATTGGATGCTTGGTCAGTGCTGAAGCCACTCTATGATGGCCACATCAGCACCTCCATCCACCATCCCAGTGAGAAAGAGAGCAGTCCTTGACCAGATGGCACGCTCTTTGTTTTTGAGCTCCACAGGGCAGGGCAAGGTGCTAAAGAAACCCAACAGTGAAGATGTAAGTTAAAACCCAACGTACTCTCTCATAGCGAGGAAGGATCTTTTGGTTCATGTGGTTGTTCAGAGGGGCACGCGAGAACTGAGCTGGCGAGACTAAGGGACCTAGATCTGCTTTGTCTATCTGCCAAGAAATGAGCCGTCGATCCAAAATTTAGTTCCACATCACCTGCTGCTGCTGCTGCTCCTTAGAAAGACTGTGTCTGACGTGCTGTCTGACAGGGTCAGCCATTTCAGAAAAGGGACATCTTGACTTTCTCTGGTGGTGTTGGTGTGGCTTTCAGGTGAAATTGTGAACTACGCTGTCTTGATCATTGGCTGTGCACGGTAATGCAGCCAGGACTTTCTTTCACGCCCAATCACCAGGAGACCAATGACAGCCAGGGCTGGAAGACTGGAGACTGGAGTTGTCCAGGTCACACCAGTAATGATATGAAGGGCAGAGTTAATCAGTGAGTCCAACTTGCCACAATGACGACTGGAGCCCCATGCTGCCGCACAGTAATCAGCAGGTAGAAAAACCCAGGCACTGATCGATGTCCATAGGGTTGCAGAACTAGCATCCCGTGAGTTACCGGCAAGCCTGCAGAGGAGTATGACTCTCAGCTAGTTTGTGGCTCGTCTTCTCGATGTGTTGTTGAAAGGACAGAGAGCTGTCAAGCTTTATCCCCAAATAAGTAGGGTGCAGTTCAAAAATGGTTGGCTGGGTTGCTCAGAACAAACTGCTGCTGTCAATGAGCTAACCAGTTGGCATGATGGATGGCACTGTCTTTAATATGTATAGGTTAAGTTGGCACTTTGAAAAGTACTTGGCAAAGGTGTCAGGGTCAGGCAGGTCTCCAGCTCCTCATAGCTATTACCAGGCAGAGATCATCAGCATTTACAAACTGCATTACCAAGGTGGGAGGTAAGTCAGCTGTATACATGTTAAGGAGCATCAGAGCGAGTATAGATCCCTGGGGAAATCCGCTGTTCATTCACTGTGGCCTTCATGGTATGGGGTAGGAGAAACAGGTGCTTAGCTCACAAATTCAATCCCATCTCACTGGTAGGAATGAGACCAGAGGCAATCTGAGGATCTGGATCCATATTAGATTTAGACTAAAGCCCAGGGTTCGGTTGTGAGGCTGAATCAAAAGCACCAAAATCTCATGAGCATTGGCCAAGATGGCAGAACTCTTGAGAGATCAGCTGTTCTTACGAGATAGCCACCACCATTTCACAGACACTAGCCACATCCAAACGGAAGCTGGAAAATTAGCCTCTATCAGCTTGGAATGTGGAACCAAAATCATAGGCCTGCCACCTTTCCCCCAGTTCTGATAGATGAAGGGCTTCGTAGGTGAGGTTCTGTTTCTGGCTTATTTTGGTGGTTATCTAGCCCCCAAAAAGACATGTCAAGGAGCAGCGCTCGCTCTGCTGCTGGTGTTCTGTAGCGCTGCAGGCCAGGGTATGTCCCTTCCAAGATGTCGATCTTGGAACAGTTCTACCTCTGTGCATTTTCCTTGTCTGTTTTCCCGGAACTGTCACTTGAAGGGTCAGTTCTGAAAGCCATTTGGCTCTGGCACAGTCAGGGGCAGTCACTGGGCTCAGGCAGGGTACTGGCATAACGCAGGCCATTATTTCATGGCTATTGCATATACAGAGCTTTAACAAGGTATTACTGGCTTCATGTTGTGCTGTGAAAAGAATTTTGATTCCACTTAACTGTGTTCTTGGGGCTGTTCATTGCTTGAGACCCCAGCTGCTGCCAGAACATCTCTGTCGGCCTTTGTCTTGTACACGTTTTGAGTTTACCGTCTCAGCTGGCTGCTTTAGTTTACACGGTATTTTTAAATGTATTTAAGGGACACTCAGTAAACTGCCAATATGTTTTAAAAATCAAATGTTTTGCTGTTGTGTAGTGTAAGCCTAGAACTGAACTGGAATATGTTTTCCTTCTCCAAACTCAGCTTCTTCCATCGCACACTAATCCAATTTTGTATGTGTGATCATGAATATCAGGAGACACGGTGCTTTGCTCAGAAGTGCTGGACTCCATACTGTTTAATTTAAAAATATGCCCTGACAGCAAGTGTATTCCCTGAACAATGAATGACGTGGGTTTGCAGTGTTACTCAACCTTTCGGATACCAGGGTGCAGCTTGCTGCCTTCCTAAACTGCTATAGGGAGATTGCAGGGACCAGCGCCGATCTGCGGACCAGTCCTTGAGAAACACAGGATAAAAGAATGCCAGGTGGGTGGTGTGTTTTCTTCACACCTGGTAATAGTGAGCATGCCAGTGTCCAGCCCCAGGCTTTTCACTGTGGAGGGGCTGGCACTGATTCCACAGGTGTAACTACTACACCCTCCCCCCGCTGCAAAATCTGCCATTTGTACCATTTTTTATGTATTTTTTTATTTGTGCAAAACAGTGGTGGTGGTTGGGTTTCGTCAGGAAGTTCTGCCACAGCGTAGCTGTTTCTCAAACAGGCATCTATAATCAAAGGGCATCTTGTTATCCTGCTACTAAAACACTGAAGTTCAGGGACTTCTGACAGGAGGACACATACATAGGTCCCTTTTCCAGACCTGACGAGGGGCTCCGTGTAAGCTCGAAGGCTTGTCTCTCTCACCAACAGAACTGGGTCCAATAAAAGCTATTACCTCCCCTGCCTTGTCTCTCTCAGAATACGTGTGTTCCAGCCCTGCCAACCCTTAGCACAACTCCTGCCCCGTCCCACCCGGCTCCGCCCCCCACAAAGAGTATGGCCAGACTCTGAGACCAGTCTTTGGGATAGCTAGTAATCTCATTACCCTTATCATTTCAATTCTCTTAAGGTTAAGTCAGTCCTATTAGTCAGGCTTATGATGTGCGGAACCTTGTCATTACAAAATCAGTCTGCCCAACAGTCGGTGATGATGTTAGCTACTCCAACACAAGGGGGAGTGCAGTTCAGAGCAGCAGGTGTGGGGGGCATAGCTCTGCAGCTCTCATTAACGCCGGCTAAATAAACCCCTTGTGCCTCCAGCTGTGAATGTTTCCCTGAAAGATGCAGGATAGATCTTGTGTAAACATTCTCCAGGTTGGCGAGGTTATAAAATGCTCCAAGTACAATCTGAGCAGGATTCGTGGTCCCAGATCTTTGCTGTCTGTTATGCCTCTGGAAAGGCCTTTCCTTACTAGGAAACGTTGCTGCTCTTCACTCTTCTGCTCATTGCCTCACCCAAAGAAACGTCCCTTGTATCGCCTTGTGCTTTCCTTGTGCCAAAGAGCCGGCTGGCTGTGTGTTTACATCCAGAGTGGTGCAGCAGACATGGAGACGTGTCCCAGGAAGCGTAGAAGGATGGATATGTACAGACAGACACGTTGGAGCTCAGACGTGGGCTGTCCCTTATGGAAACAGCCCATGTAACTGAGTAGAGAATGACACTCCGGCTACAGAATTGCATAGAATGGCTCCAGAACCATTTAGAAAGGGTCTTATTCCTTGTTAACTTCTATAGATTTTTAGAGAAATGTCTGTAGAGCCCTACTGGTTTCATCCCTATTAAATCCTACTGGGACTTTTCCAGAGGACTGGGGCCTTACCGATCCATTCAGGCAGGAGTGCACCTGTCAGCACAGGTTGGAGGGAAGAGCATCCATGCATGGGAGCGGGGGCGAGGGGGCCGGGGGGCACAAAAGGCATGTGGGAGAGCATGTATCCAGGCTTATTAAATCAAGTGGAAAGGCTTCCTGCCCCTTTGCAGCGTGGGTGGGGGTTTGGTTGGTTTATTTGTTTGTCTGTTTTCTGAAGTGATTTTATTACAGAGTTTTATTCATGTTTGACATTGGCAAATCTGTTGATGAAAATTACGAGCTGTCTGTCACGACCCTCGGTCCAATACTTGAAACACAGGATGGGCTTGTCTCTCAATACTTTTTACATTCTCCAGGGCAGACGCAGGTTTAAGCATAACCCTTGTTGTGCAGAAAGACAACCTGGAGGCAAGGAGTGTCAGAATTATTGATTGAATCAATTAGCTGCCTGCTCCTCTCCTGGTTAGTCTCTAGTGAAGAAGCTTTTTCTTCCCATTATTTTTTGTGTGTTTGTTTGAGCTTAGCAATTAATGTGCTTTCTCACACCTACTGACATCTGTGATGAAGAATTGTCTTTCTGAAGGGTGCTGTTTTTCTTTTTACACCGTGGACTTTTCAATCAGTTCTCCAAAGTTCAGGGCCAATAGTTAGCTGCTGGCCCAGTTGCACGTAATGGGACTTGTGGGCCCAGCCTGTCTGTTGTCAAGGAGCAACTGACCACTTGAGTTTGGATTTCCAGGTAAGAACATAAGACTGGCCAGATTGGGCCAGACCAAAGGTCCATCTAGCCCAGTATCCTGTCTACTGACAATGACCAATAGCAGGTGTCCCAGAGGGAGTGAGCCTAACAGGTAATGATCAAGTGATCTCTCTCATGCCATCCATCTCCATCCTCTGACAAATAGAGGCTAGGGACACCATTCCTTACTCATCCTGGCTAATAGCCATTAATGGACTTAACCTCCATGAATGTATCCAGTTCTCTTCTAAGATCATAGATAGAACATATTGCCCCCTCTCTGCCCCAGTCCAGCAGGGTGGAGACATGGGCATTGGAAGGAAGAGTGGGGAAAATGGGCAGCAGCTGTTCGGAATTAGGGCTAGGCAAACTGGTTCAGATAAAACAAGACACTTCCCTCCAACCCCTCTCGAAGCTGTCATTGGACGTACCAGGTGCCTCAGCTCTGGCTGAGACTGTGAACTCTTTCTGACCAATGTTCTAAAGCAGTGGTTCTCAACTTATTACAGTGTGTTACCTGGGCCAGGTGGCAGGGCAGTGGCAGCCCAGACCCTGACCTCGGATCCTCTCCATGCGGGACCGGCTGGCTGCCTGCCCGCCGTGAACCCCGGCCGCGCAGCTGCCCCAGACTGCACAATGTGGGGCCGGCTGGCAGCCCCACCCCAACCGTGTTGGGCTGCAGAGCAGCCTGGGAACCTGGCAGACCCCAGCATGCAGGCTGGCCTTTAGCAGACAGCTGAGCTGGCCGCAGCTGTGTGCTAATTGGGTCACATTCGGCCCGTGGCTTAAGAACCACTGTTCTAAAGCCACAGAGGCATGCGCCACATTTGCCTTTAAACTTGCTTGTTGTTTATGATCAGAGTTTTATTTTGGGGTTCGCAGCCTTCCGCCTGAGGCAGGTGCAACCTGACCCTCATGCCTAGGTTAGAACATCAGGGCCCACATGCTGTCACAAATGCACTACCACAAGGCCTCGCCAGGCCGCTCGCTCCCCTCCATCTCCTGTCTCATGCACTCCCTCGTGCTCTTTCCCTGGGAAGCGGCTCATTCCATCCCATCCTGGTGAACCACAGTCACACGGCTACCTGCAGGGGAGCAGCACTGTACCTCCTAGGGCTGCTGGTGCCTCTCTCCCAAGAAGATCTCACTGTGCATTACACGTAATTTCCCAGTCCCTTTCCTCCCACCAGTCCCCTCGCCCTGGAGATCATCTAGTACAACCCCCTGCTCAAAGCAGGGCCAACCCCAGCTAAATCATCCCAGCCAGGGCTTTGTGAACCTCTAAGGATGGAGATTCCACCACCTCCCTAGGTAATGCATTCCAGTGCTTCGCTACCCTCCTCAGGATTGAGCTGGACAGGTAGAAACCAGCTGCTGTGAGATTCTCCGAACAGCCCTTTCTCAGGGCATTTGCTAACCCAAATTGGGCCGGGCAGAGGCAAGTAAACAGGTCAGAAGACTGTGCCTGGGGACATAAGGGTCTGTGTTTTAGTCCCACGGCTGCAGGGGTGTGGTTTAGCTGTTAAATAACAATATCAGGATTCCCCATCCAGCTGGCTGAACTCCTGACTTAAAATGTAGTTGCCATAATCAAGGACTTTGACTTCTCATGGCTCTGCACAGGGCCAAGCTGCTGGAGGGCAGGTTGTAATAATGACCAGAGCAGGCATATCATGGGAATCTCTTCTCAGCTTCCTTTATGTTGGGTCACTCACACTCAGAGTTTTGCATTAAGTTGTGGATTCTACGGAGCCCTATAACTGGGCTGAAGCCACCAAAATTCACTTGATTTCTGGTCAGGCCTTTGGTCCATGTGTCTCAGCCCTCGACCCAAGTTTTGCTTTTGTATCAAAACTCCACTCTCAGCCTGGGTTTGGGTCTCGCTGCCCTGTGACCAGGAGTTGTTCCAGCTCCCAGCCAAGTCCTCAATTGACCAAAAAAAAAATAAAAAATGCAAACACTTGGCTAAGAGAAACTCTAAAATTCAATGGACCTGAGATAATTAGTATGTTGGGAAAGTGACAGGAAAGAGTATCAGGCAAACCCAAGGTCAGCAGCTGCTAATTAAGAATCAGCACCTTGTGTCAGCCTGAGCTGCTGCTTGGAATTGAAACATACACAGGAGAAACCCAGGAAGATAAAAGTGATAGAGTTACACAGATAGCAGCAAAAGGAATTTGAGCAGGGGGTTTAAAGTTACTTTCCAGCTCCTCTGATAAAAAGGGAAGAAGGCAGAGAAAACAGCAAGGGGAGGGAAATTCATGCCGCCTTGGTTGCCAGAGAATTATTGAGCTTTCTGGGCCCACAAGCGGAGAGATTCTCTGTCTAGAGAAATAGTCTGAATGACTCTTTAAAAGATTGTCTTTCATTATCAAGGCTCCTGTGCAGGGAAGGCTCTGCTGGCATGTCAGTCCCAGCCCTGTGAACGCCAGGCCTGTGGAAGTCACATCCAGCTGGCTTGTGATATTGGCCAGGGTGCTTGGGCACAGCTGTGCAGCAGCCATGCATGCCCCTGTGTGTACAACGAAGCCCTCCTGGTTACAGACTGCCCTTCAACCTGCCCTGATGGCTTTGCTTTCCCATTATGCCTGTCTGTAACCTTTATGGGAACGTCATACAGGAGTTTGAAACGAATGATCTGGCAGGTACATTGTTCTTTGTTACATTCTACAGGATGGCTTCAGAATTCTGAAGGAAGGCTCCTGTTCTCTGTTGCTTTTTGTTGGTCTCCAGAGTTTCTTTAGAGCCCACTTGATTGCATCCCTATCAAATCCTATCGGACTTTTCCAGACACCTCAGCTGATTACACCCATGTTTGTAAATTAAACTGCCAGTGCTGCTAAGATCTTTCCCATTCTGGCACTGGAGCTGTGTCAGCCTGCCCTGTAATTCAACAAGCGCAGCTGTACATTCATACTCCAAAGACTGTATGTTTGAATCATGTCAATGCCTCTGCTGAAATGTTAGGGAAAAGTAAATGGAACATATCAAGTGCCTGTGTCGATGCATCACTTAGCAAAATGGGACCTGAAGGCCTCCTGACAGAATGGGTAGCAGGGCGGGGCAGGGAATTTACGTAATGAACATTGATTCTGTACCGGCATGGTTCATAGCCTACACAGCTGCACCGAGACTGGTATATGATTCAGCGCCACATGTTCTCTTCATGCGCCCTGTTGTGTGTTTATGTCCTGCTGGGCTTTTGTTTTTATTTCAGCGAAGTGTTAGTTGATTTTAAAAAGGGGTTAGCAGCTGCAGGAACTGAGAAGGTACCTGCCAAACACCTAGAAGATGCAAAGGAGCATTATTCTTATTGCACATACTTTCGTTAATGCAGGGGAGATCACACAGGCATTCAGATGGCGTGGTACTGTCCCAGCTGGAGTTCTGCGGACCCTGGATTCAGTGTTTGCCTTGTGGGGCACTGACTCTGCATCTCACGTGCAATGGAAGATTAGCAATTACTTCTGTTCCCAGGCATCACTAAAGACCAGTTAGACTAGTTCATGAGCTGCAATCAGGACTAGCAGTAGTATTGGTCCTACGTGCTGATCAGAATTGCTGCTCCTGTTGATCGCGGTTGGCACATGAGCCTTTGGACAAGGTGTTTGGAAGGATGGAGGCGGATGGTAAAATACGACTGGGTATCACTTTATTTCCTCTTACTGTAAATATGTCTAATCTTCCTAACAAGGGGAGAGCAAAGCAGTGGCCATCAATCACGTCAGTGAGCTGCGCTACAGCTGTCAGTCTGTGCTGAGGAACCAGACCTCGCAGTAATTCACAGTCCCTATCAATCTTTCTTCCTTTTTTTAGTGCAGAATGTACTGTAAACCGTCTGGATTTTTCTTTTTTTCCATGAAAGAGGCACAACAATACAGTGTCGGTAAAGAATGAAGTTGCTTGGGAATGGAATGGGCCATGTTTCACTTCAATAGTTCCTTTGCTTGTAGGTAACCAGTTCAAATTCAACACAGGTTGGAAAGCGACTGAAATTTATCCCCATTTGGCCTACGTGAGATAAGTTGATGTGTCTTAATTCAGCTCCTTGTAGACAGGTGTCCACATCCAAAATAAACATCTAGACTAGAACTAACTGCCCCCTTGAAGGCAGCCTGAGCAGCCACAGCCAGGGCGTGGAACCTGAATGACTGTCTCACCCGCAGGCCGCAGGTGAGACATATTTGGCAGGACAGCGGATGGGGGAAGCCTGTACTATTATGCCTGTGAGTGTCCATTGTGTGGCTGGAGGATGACAGGCTCCAGGGCTGTCAATCTGCCATCATTATATTACTTAGTTATCTTGAAGAGTACATCCTTCCTCCCCTGTCTGGACATCAGTAATGTCTTACTGGAAAGTGTGCGGGGGTGGGATCAAACAAAACCTCCAAAGTCTCCAGAGACAGATTCTGAGACCCCAGTCAGATTATCTGGCCTGAGCCTTGGAGTATCAAGTGTTACACTGCACACACACTCATAATCAGAAACACCTCCTTCTAACTAATGGAAAACTGATTCCCAGGGACCATCCCTCTCCCAATATCAATGCTGCCTCTTTGAGAGCAAATCTGGCTTGGTCTTGGAGTCAGATGGCTGGTGTTAGGGTTTGACTGGATTTCATGGGTCCCCAAATCTCTTTGAAAATCTTCAGAATTAAGACTGGAGGTCTTCCTGGAATATGCTGCTTATTAGTTTAATCCTGGGATACCCCAGCATGTCTGTCTCATGTCTGCAGTGTTGGTTTCTGTAAAAGGGGAAGGTGAATGAGTCATTACTTTGTCGAAGGGGAGAAAACAGTGTGGCCCAGACTCATTTGCCTTCCTTGACATCGTTCTGCTATGCCCATGATAGCCGGGTGGGGCAGATTCAGGGACATGAGAAACCATGAGGTTCTTCCAAGCTATGCATGTACCTTGCTGGCCCACATTTATTTGGGGAATGACAGCACAAGGCTTGGAGATGGGTATTGCATTCCGTGATTTACAGATAGTTATGGAAGCCGAAGGAAGGAGAATTTCATTATCTCTGTGAAGAGTTATCACCAAGCACAAGATTTTGTTTTAGTGGAAGGCAGTTTAAAAAAATGTCTTCAGCTGTATAAGTAAATTTACCTGTCAGCATTTCTCTCTCTCTCTCTCTTTCCTGCAGGAGGCAACAGTCAGAGGTTTAATGTGGGTAATTCACACAGTATCTGGCAGCTGATTTCCCTTCTGCCCTCCAAATGAACGTCAAAGTGCTAGGAAGGGGCAGGACACCTTTCAGTACCCAGAGCAGTCCTGGAGGCTTAAACAGAATTCCAGAGCAAACATGTTATTAGCAATGCAGATAACAGTATGTGCAGGTGTTCTTAGCATTTAAAACTGTGCAATATTTAACCTGCACTCGGAGCTACTGCCAACTGAATACTATGCCGCCCAATGGCTTTTCAGCTGGGCATATGGGGAATCAGGTGACCCTCCTGCCTTCCCCCATTAACCCCTTCATTCTAGCAAACACAGTGGTGCTCTTTGGAGTGCGGATGTGCTGTTAGACTTGGCAAGTAAAGGTCAGCCCTCACTGATGCAGAGGGCAGTGCTGGCAGCGTGTTTTGCCCCCACTCACCAGGCACATCGCTGGGCAGCACAGAGATTAATGAGCAGCTGGATTCCATGCACATCAAACTGGAAACGAGTCCATCAGTGGGAATTTGGCAGTACTGTTTATTTGCCTGAATACTAGAGTAAATATGACATTGAAGTATCCTGGTGCATATTTTGGGCTTGATTTTCAGCTGTTAAGCGGGGGCACAACAAACGGCATTTGAACATTGTCTAGCTGTTTTGCTGCCATTGCAGTTAGATGTCTAAATGCAGCTGCAGTTAACAGGGTGGACAAAATTGTGCCCCAAAAAACCAGGAGGCTCGCTTGAGACCCCTTTAAAAAGTGGGCCCGCAGTGAAGACGCTGATGGTGGTAGTGTTGAAAATGTCTAAGGGCTAGAATGGCTTATTTTCCAGATAGCTAAATAATAACTCTTCAGAGATGTATTGTTAGGAGTTGCGGGGGAGCCAGAGAAGGGGCAGGATTAGTAAAGAAGTGACTGATACATGCAGGAGAAGCTAGAGGGTTTCATGGCCTGACCCCCTGTGAACATGAGAGCCCCCTGGAGAAGGAGGATCAGTGTGTTCTCTGCTAAATGACGCACGGGTCAGTAAGTGATAACCCACAATGGACTTTCCCTTTCAGGATTTCTTGACTGACCTGATGATGTCCGAAGTTGACCGCTGTGGTGAAAATGAGCACCTCATTTTTCGAGAGAACACGCTGGCCACGAAAGCCATCGAGGAGTACCTGAAGCTGGTGGGGCAGAAGTACTTACAGGATGCCTTAGGTATGTGCAGGCAGGAGAAGGGGTGGGGTGGTTGGATCTACCCCACAAAACGCCTTAATCTCTGCGGTCCCTAGTGTTCTCCGTTATGGAAGGAACATGAACTCAGCACTGCCTGCCTTCAGTTATATCAGGGGCATCAAAACTTTACCCAGCAGAGGGCTGCTCTGGCAGTTTGTCAGGAGCTTATGGTCTGTGTGTATATTGCATAAAACAGAGCAGACTGCAAATTAGTGTGGGGCTGCAGCCTGTGGGACTACAAATCCCAGCATGCAGTGCAGTCAGGCCTCTTGAATCCAGATGGAGCATCAGATGCTGAAGCATGTAGTCTGTGTGGACTGCCCCAAAGTGACAGCAGAGGGCCATACTTTACAGCTTTGTGGGGCTGCCTTGAGGTCACTGCTGAGTTATCTAATCTTAGCTCTTTAATCTACTTTCAGAGGAGAAAGCACGTTAATACTTCTAAATCATGTTATGCACTAGGTCTTCTGCCATAGCATCCCGGCTCCCCAGACGTGCGTTCGCAGTGTCTCACATTGGATCCTTCTACCTAGAGAGCAAATCAGTGACCCCAGTCTGATTCTCCCCTGATCACTAATGGATCTGATGAAAGCTCACAAATTTGAGTTATGACTGTTGTATTCCAGATTGTCAGAAACTCTTCATACCAGTTTTAAAAAGGGCTGGATAACTTTATGACTCAAACAACAGCTACACTGCCACAAATCAAGATAATTATGGCTTCTGCTTCAGGGCAAAAGCTGATCAACTTTGGAAGGTCCATGAGAAGTCCCACATGGGCAGCACTGCACAATGGTCAGGTGCTGTTGAGGGAAAGGTGGGGGATGAATTGCCTTCCTCTGAAGCATAATGTGCTAGACTCAGCCAGAGACGCAATAGAGGGCTTGCTGGATCCATTGTCTGATCTGATGCACATCCATACATTATTCCTGTTTATCTAGCTGTTAATTTCCTTCTCATTCATAGTAAATTCATGGCAAGATCCCAGCAATAGGGTCACATAACATTAGGAGGGGGGTGATTGTTAATGCCAAAAAGCAGAAGTACCAGATTTAAAATAGTAGGGCTGGAGACCAGGGGTTTTCAGGCAAATTCAGTCAAACCAGCAGACCTCAGGAGAGTGTTAAAAAAGGAACATTATTTGTTTCTACTTTCTAATGATTTCTGGCTGAAGGTAAGTCTGTAAGCTGATTACTTTTAAAAATGCTAAGAAGTCAGAAGATTAATGAAGGGCTAGAATGTCCAGGGCTAGATTGCAAATATTCCCACTGCTCCAGGCTTGTGCAGGGGAAAGCTGCAGCAATTGTTCACTGTTTGGGGTGCGGATTGTCGGTAGGTATTTGATGAAGGAAACAATTCATCTTTGTGTGGCAGAGTAACACAATAGTGCATATTGCCTGCTTTAATGGGGCAGGATATCACAGCAGGCATCACCTGGAGCAAACAGAGAGGTTTCAAAAGCTGGCCGGCTGAGTGGAGAATACATGGGACAGCCTCTCCAGTAAATCACTAAATCCTGTTTTGGGCAATAGAAGGGAGAAAACACATAAGGGAGCTGGCCAAGGAAGAGCCTGTGGTCAGCAGTTGTTGGATAGGCAAGTGGATTGGGGTGAAAAGGGAAACTGAACCTCTTCCCAGAACTCAAACAGATTCTTTTTGCAAACCCATCTGCACTGCCTGGGAGCAGAACCTGAAGCAGCACAGCCTGCTGGGGAAGATGGTTCTCCTGGGATATCCAGTCCAACCAGACACCTTCCCAGGCAGCTTTGTTCTGTCCAGATTGGCAGCCTGGTCCTGGAGCTGCAGAGAGGCAGCCAAATCCTGCCTGTATCCCTATTAATGTCCCTCCCCTGTGTCTCCACCACTTCCCTTGGAGCCTGTCCTGCATCTGACTCTCCCACTGCCTTACTCCTTGTGTGGTCAGCTGTTCCTGTGCAGAAGTTGGGGGTTGGGGGCTAAAACACCCCCCAGTCCGAATGGCAATAGTTCTGCCCACTGTGCATGGGTAGAAATAGTGGTGCAAGTATGAGGGAGGGGTGAATCAGGCCCATAACATGTAACAGAGGGAGTGTAATGAATGATCAACTGGCAAACATGAGTGAAGGGAAATGAGGAGAATGACCTTGATGTGACACTGCCTGGTGGTTTAGCTCTAAATCAACCAACCAGTAAAACTCCTTCTGGGATCTCCCACTTCAACTGCTCATTTCTCCTGTGGCCCGTGACCATGTCGTAACCTGTCACCGGCGCAATCTCTAACATCAAAGCACTGTCAGCTGAGATCATAATGACATGCTGCCGAGTCCGGACCTCACAAATTGCCCTGGCATGTGTGGACTTGGTAACATCCCATCTGCTAGCGTAGCACATGAGAGTGATCTGTCCAGACTGGCACCATCCTGGGGGAAATCAGGGCAAGTAGCACCCTAGGAAAGTTGTGTTTTGGCAAAGCAGCATTACGGCAGAATTTCTGTGTCACTGCCTTGGGACACATCACTAGAACTGCCAGCTGGGGGAAGAGACTGACACTCACCAGCCAGGGTTTCAGTCCCTTTTCTCCAGGTTTTCTAGTATTGATCCATAAACAAAGGATTCCAGACAACAATAAGCCACTCAGAACAGTGGGTCCGAATCCCCAGACACCTTGCAGGCTCTTAGCTAGCCTCGCCCTTCCCGCTAGGTATCTTTTCTTGCCTTACAGTCCCACACTTTATCACTCATGTGACAGGCCAGGGTCCAGGTGCAATGCCTTTCTATCTTGCCACCAAAGACCATCTCTCTCTCTCTCTGTTTTGTAGGGGAGTTCATCAAAGCTCTGTATGAATCAGATGAAAATTGTGAGGTGGACCCCAGTAAGTGCTCATCCTCGGACCTTCCTGAACATCAGAGCAACCTGAAAATGTGCTGCGAGCTGGCTTTCTGTAAAATCATCAATTCTTACTGGTCAGTATCCCTACAACCCTCATTTCCCTCCACATGCTTTTCTGCTGTTGCAGACAGGGTACTGCTGTAGGCGGGGAATGTACCATCGCAGCACTCGGGCTGTTTTGCATTGTCCTTTCTTCTAGTGATGAAAGACAGCTATTCACAGAGCCCTGTAGGTTGCAGATGCCCTCAGTAGCTGCTGGGAGTTGTAGCTCTCATTTTCAGCTGGGGGGCTGCCCTGGGACACCAGCCCACCAGGGAGTGGAGTATCCAAGTGAGCAGAAGCAGGACCCTTGGGATGCTGTGCAGGGAAGCAGGCGGCAATGTCACTTCCTCCTTCCATGCGCACACTGCAAACACTCACAACTTCTTATTGGGCACCGTTGGGTCTTGCCTGGGAAGAGAACAAGAGTGGCCATGGCTGCAGAAATGTGCCCTTTTCACAGTGAAAAGTGTTTTGCAAAAACTGACTTCGTTTTGGGAAAACTCACATTTTTTTTCTACAAAAAGTGATCACAGTGACAATCAGTTTGTGCCCAGCTCTGTGTGCCCATTGTCTGCAAGGGGTGAGACTCTGCCCTCCTCCACAGTGCCATCAGTGAGAGAACAAGGCAAGCGTGTTGTTAGCCGCAGGGTGGCTGCAGTGTGGCTTTGCTTTTACATTTCTTTTCAGTGGTATCACTTGACTAAGTGATTCTTCTTTAGCATTCCTAGTGATGCCAAATGTGGTGTGTGTACACGCACGCACACAAAACTGGGCAAGGGCAATGGAGCAAGAGACCGAGATACGCCTTCCCCAGCGAGACCTGAGGTTAGCAGGTGGAACCCCACTGCTATTAATCAGACCTGAATTTGGCCCAGTGTGTGCACTGATTCCCACTTGAACCCCCTGAGAACCCATTCAGACAGGGATTGCAAGCTTTGCAGTGTGATAGACTTGAGCAAAGTGTAGAAATCAGTGCCATAGAGAATCAGGTCAGACTCTGCACACTCCCCCAGACTCATGCACACTGTTCACTCATGCACACATTGAGGTGCGATTGAAGAGTCTTGGCCTTTTGGCTAAAACCAAGTGCAGCATCACGTTACTCTTTGCTATGTCCTCCCTTGGGCACTTTCCTGCTCTTGCAGGGGTTGGAGATCTCCTCAGTCTTTTCCATCTCTGCCACCTCTGATCTTGCACTTCTCTAACGTCCGGTGAGGTTTAGAATTTCTGTGTAGCAGCTGGTGCCTACATTTCTAACCACGCCTTTAAGGAAGCCACACTGAACGTGGAAAGCACTTGGGCTGCAGGAGTGTTGATTTCCCTTTTTCTCTCTCTCTCTGTCAAGCACCCTTTGGCTCAGTGCCGTTCATGCCTGTGGAGGAGCGTGTCTCTCCACATCAGAAGCAGCCTGCGTCAGCAGTAATGGGGAATTCCTCATTCACTTGCACAGGGCTCTCGCCTGGAATCACGGACCACTCTTGGCAGCAGCTTCTGAGCTGTGAAGTGGTGGAGGCTGGGGCTGTTGGAGGTCTGGCTGGAGCTGGCTTGGGTAGACAAATGCTAATGGCGTATGCTGATCACAGCGGGCTTAGCTCTTTGGGCATTCGGTTTGTGGTGGTGCTTATCTATACAAAGTGTGTTCTAGTATTCAGGGCAGTAGGATCCACAATCCTTGGGGCCCGTCCCTGATGCTCCCTTTAAAGATGCCCTGCAAAGAGAAAAAGTTGAGCATGTGCCCTTTTAAGCTGCTTTGGTGGAGAAAGAAGGGCCTGAAAGAGTTTTCTCCTTCATTTTTTTTTGTTTGTTTTTACATTAGAGATTTGGGTCCAGATGACATCACCAGACTCTGGCGAATGAAACCTGAGCAAATGGATGGGATTTTTATCAGACTGCTTAAGTCTCAGGCTTTAGTTTTTATTAATGCCAGTTTAACATTAATGTTTCTGATCGTTTTGGAGAAAGGAAGTTTCCGCTAAAGGTTCATCCTCCAGCCCTTTCAGGATGGTGTGAAAACTCTCACTGGATAATCTCCCAAGACATCCAACAGGTCCTTTGGCAAACCTGGGAAGGAATAGAGTTGATATCTCTCAGGGAGAGAACAGGCAGCCAAATAAATCCTCACTTCAGACCTTCTGTATCCACCACAAAGAAGCAAAAAGGGCAGATTCTTCTCCTGGTAGCATGGAACTTACAATGGGCCAGTTAATTGCCCTCTTGGCCTCAGGAATTGCACTTCCCACAAGTGACACTTGATGTCTTCAGTCATTGGCAACTTACAGATGGAAGAAGACAGAGATGCAAATTATTGTTTGTTTGAATTAATTTCTGGCTAAAAATAACTGAGGTGCCATTAAAAGGTCAAGGTAAAAATAAGCTAGAAAAGAGATCCAGGGGAAGTCAGAGATGCAGTGGGGAAATGTGTTCCTCCAGCCCTCCCTTCAGGAAAAGGCTGAAGCAGCCGGGATGCTGTTCTCAGGGCCTTGTTGTGCACTGATTCTGGAGGAATAATTGGGCTGATGAGTGTTTTGGATTGGCTGAGGTACCCTGACAGTTAAAGATCTTGCTTTAAAAATAGAGTGGCAGATTCTGCAGGCAGAGCTGCTGGAGAGAGGGAAGAGGTTCACAATAACTGAAAATTGTTACAATTATGGCATGATTTGGACATCTGGAAAGTTTCACTGTAAGCAGAATTTCAGCCTGCAGAAGCTCGTTACAGGACAGTTGGGTAATGAATTATGGACCCCTCCATCGCGTAAAGGCCTGCTAACCGAATTCCATCCTTCATTATACAATTAAACATTTGTGGTCTCTCCGACTCCCATCCTGCATTAGCAAAGAGCACTTGGCGTTACTGCGTGTGCTGCTGTCACATACATTTTAAAGGGGTATTTTTCAGTAACTCTTCAACCTGTCCAGATTGTTCAACCCTTAAATTGCTTAAAGGATTCCAGTCTTACTGGGCAAGTACCATGAAGTAAAGGGGTTTTGCCCATTTATATGGATTAAGCTAGAGCCAGAGGAGGAGGATTTAGCCAGTGTGATTTGGAAGGCCTGGACTAGAGAATTTGTAATGGCCCTGGGCTTTTATAGAGGGTGCCGGAAGCAGATCTCTACTGTATGCAGCTTTCTGCTGAGACTATTCATTTTTTTTATATGTCCCCCCTCTGTCAAGTCCACATGGCTATAAATTAAATATTGTTCTTGTTCAGGGGACCTTTAGCATTTCAGAGTTGGAAAAACAGCAGCATTAAGAAGGGGGAAAAAGCAATGAGCTGAGGGGAGAGAGATGGGCTGAGAAGGGGAGGGAAAAGATAGAGACGAAACAGACAGACTGAGGAGAGGGACACACCCAGTGACATTTAAAGAGATCAGCATGTGCCACCTGTTCCCACACAGGGAGTTACTGCTTCAGAGCTAAGTGTAGTGATGAGACTCTCCAGTGTCTCCATGGGTAACTGCTGGTCAGTGCTGAACTGTCAATGGAGACAGGTCTAGAAGGGGAGCGGGGGTAATACAAGTGATTTCAGTGGTGATTGAGGGGAATGTACTGGGTGAGGAGACAAACCCAGAGGAGGGACAGGCATGACCCATTCATCCCCTGAGCACAGAGGAAAACAACACACCCAAAATGTGCTAATCAGGCAGGGTCCCCAGCCATGTGGCCACAGCACTCTGCCAGGATTGAAAGGGGAAGCCAAAGCTACCGTCCAGTGAGAACTACCGACCGTGGCAGCGCGTCAACTTGGAGCATCCCCCTGGCCCAGAGGTTGGGCGCTCAGGGAATGCTGAGGAAGGACAGCGGTAGGGATTTCCAGGCACTAATATGTTGATGAGCAAGCGCTCTGTGTAGCAAAGTGATACTAAAAGCCAGGCCAGTTAGTGGTCACAGAAGGAACGAAGCCATAACAAGCCATTCAGCCACAAGGTGTGTGGGGCGCACGGCACAGAGCACTGGCACCAGGAGGAATGCTCTTCCATTAGCATCCTGGAGATCTGCCACGCTGTGCAGGGAGGAGCAGACCCAGCTCTGGCTGTGCTTCCACTTCAGCGCACCACTGCTGATGGAGAACAGCCACCTAGGCTCCCTGTACCAGGCACAATGTGTTCTGCCCAGACTGTGCAAGTTTCCACCTTTACGGCTCAGGCAGCCCGGCCCAGCACAAGAGGGGGATGGCAGGAGACAAGTCAGTGCAGATTGCCTCTCGTTGTCACATAGCTCGTCCCCTGTTCTCGGCAGAGGAGCTGGGACGCTCTCCATGGAGCTGGCTGCTCACTAACATGGACCGTGCTGTGATGAACCCCAGTCTGGCTGTGAAGTATCAGAGGCATAGCCGTGTTAGTCTGAATTTGTAAAAGCAGCAGAGAATCCTGTGGCACCTTATAGACTAACAGACGTTTTGGATCATGAGCTTTCGTGGGTGAATACCCACTTCGTCAGATGAAAACGTCTGTTAGTCTATAAGGTGCCACAGGATTCTCTGCTGCTTTTACAGTCTGACTGTGCTTTTTCCATCGGGGTCTCAGGATCTGTTTGCTTTTAGACAAAGAGCTTGCTCAACAGGCAGCGCAGATTCCAGGGGAGCGGCCCAGGCATTCTGTGCCATTGAGCTGCTGGCACCTGGCCACGGCTGCTCAGACCCATTGTTCAGCCTCCCTTCTGGGGCTGCTGTGTCCAGCTGAGTAAATAAAACATGCTGGGAACAGGAGAAACAGGCAAGAGGCTCTCTGGTGATAAGCATCCGCAGGAGCCAGCATCCAGGGGTGGGTTAAACCCAAGTGAATTTGCCTGGAATTCGGGGTAAATAGTCTGGATTTTCACCTGCATTACACTGGCGTAAACCAGGAATAACTTCTGTGGCTTCAAAGCAATTAATCTGGGTTTACACCAGTCTTTGACACATATGCCTGCACAGCATTAACTTCCTATTCCCCGCACCAGTATAAAAGACGGTCCCTGGATATAAGAGCTTTTTAACTTTGTGTGATCTCCTAGATTGGGTGTGTGCCCAAAAACCCCAAGTTCTAATGATGGCCTCTTTATTGGCTCCCTGTGTCCCCTTGGTAAAGTCACATCACCTCTGTGCCTCAGTTTCCCACCTGCAGAATAGCGTTGGTAACATTTCCCAGCCTCGCCGGGAAGGAGTGGGAATGACTCAGTTAATGTCTGGCCGTGGCTTTGTTTTCACTCTCTGTGCAATTTACATTTCCTGTCTCTCCTCCTTTGGGCAGTGACACTAGCCTGGCCAGTTACATGCATGGTTCTGTTCCCAGGTCTCAGGCACTAGCACGAGGCTGCTGGCTGGGTTCAGGGCACAGCTGAGAATGTTTCAATCCGAGGACAAGCAGTTGTCTTTGCTGAAACTTAAAAAGCCAGACGGATATTTTTTTCCTATTAGGCTTTTGTAAATCCCATTTTAATGAACCCTGGATGGGGGCCTCAGTCCAGCTGACAGGAGCCCATTAGAAACCAAACCTGAAGGCTGTTGTGAGCCTGCTTTTCTGCACATTCAGCTCCCAGCATCTTCAGTGGAAATAGACAGCGGGGCTAACTCTGTCTGGTGGATTAAGTTGCTTCTCTTGCAAGTTTCAGAGGCAACAAGAACTCTTCCTGTGTAACCCACTGCTTCAGTGTGGCTTCCTAGCCCCTTCTAGTGGTAAGTCCACAAAAGAGGATAAGAGCCTATTACTGCTACCGGTTAATGGAGTTACTCTTTCAGCTCAGGGGATGGAGGCCTCTGCTTTTAGTGCTGGAGGAGTAGAGTTCACGCCCCACAGATGACTTATGGGGAAGGGGGTTGCTACGCTTGGTTGTCATATTTGCCAGCCAGAACTATGAAAAAGGCTCAAGTTCCTAGCCCTGACTTTACAAGCCCTGAATTCTTGTTGCAGCGTCTTCCCAAGGGAACTCAAAGAGGTCTTTGCTTCGTGGAGACAAGAGTGCAGTAACCGTGGCCGGCCAGATATCAGTGAGCGGCTCATCAGTGCCTCCTTATTTCTCCGGTTCCTCTGTCCAGCCATCATGTCCCCCTCCCTCTTTAACCTGCTCCAGGAATATCCCGATGACCGCACTGCGCGCACTTTGACCCTCATTGCCAAGGTCACACAGAACCTCGCCAACTTTGCAAAGTAAGTTGGGGGGAAGGAGTTGGGTTTGTTCTCGACGAGCATGAAGGAAACGCAGTGTCAGTTAATTGTGTTCAGTGAATATTCAGTGCTAGCCTGACAGCCTGCA
This sequence comes from Chelonoidis abingdonii, assembly GCF_003597395.2. Taxonomy (NCBI): domain Eukaryota; kingdom Metazoa; phylum Chordata; order Testudines; family Testudinidae; genus Chelonoidis; species Chelonoidis abingdonii. The sequence continues at coordinate 21,963,302 of NC_133792.1, forward strand.
AGGCAGCAATCCTGCGTGGGACACAGCCCAGAACTGCAGGTGCCCAGGTGCCATGGAAGTCAATGGCAGTGACTTCGAGGGAAGCAGGAGCAGGATCTGGTGAGAACGCAGTCTTCAGCCTGTCTGCTGAAACTAGCTGCAAAGGGGGCCAGTTAGTGCCAGGTGTGATGTCAGGAGCCGGACTGAGATCCAGTTCTTTGCAGATTGGCCACTAAACAGCAGCAGATAGGAAACCATTGCTCAGAGAGATTTGGTGGCCATTTTTATTCCCACTAAGGAAGTCAGTCAGTCAGCAAAGGCAATTGTGTCCCTGCTGCTACCTTCGGCCCCACTCTAGACAGACAAACTTACAGAAGTGCCTGCTGGTTCCTCTGTTTTCCACATTCCCCCCATGGGAAACACCTTGCCTTTCCCATTCCCACTAGGTCAGTGCCTCCAGCCATACCTCGACTGGGAGAGAGACCATTTTGTTCTCCAAACCAACATGCTGCTAGGCCTTTCCTGAGCAGAACAGCCCATTCTCAACACAGGGAGAGGCAAATAGAGCAGAAGTTGAAACGCCTAGTTTTGAAGTGCACCAGGGCTGGTAAGAAAGGTGCCATCCACCATTCTGTCCCACAGTTACCTAGCTGGATGTGACTATGGTATCCGTAGCTCTGGGGAAATCTGCTCCCTCAAACTCAGCTCAGGGATCACCCTAGTTATTAAAATGAACTTCTCTGAACTTGGAGGATGGGGAAGAAATTGGGGAAGCTGTCCATCTCTAAGCCCAGCCCAGAGGGCTAGTGGAAACAAAGGAGGAGATTTCTGAAAATCTTTCCACTGGCTGCAGTGGAAGCTCTGAGCTACTTATCCTGAGCTCTGATAACAGAACCGTGAGCTCTTGGAAATGTGAATGGACAACCTCAGTCTAAAGCTTCTTAGAATTGCAAACTAATTTAATTCACATACACACAGCCAGACACAGACATAAGATGTACAAGTGTGTTACTCTAGGTGACAGAAAGTCTCCATCTTTCTGACCAGTCCTTAACTAAAAGGTTTTCCAAGTTTCTGTAGCTTGCAAGAAGGGCTCTTTAACTAAGCTGGTATTATTCGAGCCTGAGCAATCGAGCTGAGCTTGCCTGCAGCCAACATCACCGCCGACCCCTCCCCAGCAAGTTTCCTCATATCGGCCGGTAGAAGGGGTTCTGTCCAGCTTTAAATAAGACATTTTACTTAGAACGGAGACTGGATGACATGGGGTGGAGGGGGCGGCACAGAGAGTCCAATGAAAATAAAGGGGTTCCAAGGAGAATTGGGCAAATGTCAGACAGAAGCTCCAAAGTCCCCGATGATCCGGTGTTCCAAGGCCACAAATGCCATTCAGAGGGTGAATTTAACTTAGTGCTTAGGAACATGAGGGGCAGCTAGTGGCAGCAGGAGCGAGGTCTACTGTAGATGGCCCTTTGCCAGTCTCCCCATATATAAGCTGCAGCCTCCTCAGTTATCCTGCTAGTGTTTTCTCGCACGTGCATCCAGTTCACGTCGCCCCACAGTCCCCACTCCGCGTTCCCCTGGCTACACCTGCCCTGTCTGTACATTTCTAGTTAAACCCACTAATTGTGCCAAATTGTTACATGACTTTGAACTCAGGACCTGGCTAAGATCATTGGATTTATTCCATTTGTGACCTCTGTTTAAGCCACTTGATGTAAAAGATGTGTGAATTTAAGCCAGATCAGGCCCTAATTCCCTTGTGGAACTGTTCAAAGACGCTTGGCCCTGCTCTTAATGTAACGAGCACAATGACAAAGTGCCTCTCAGCCAAAGAACCCAAAGCGCTTGCACCTTTCAGACCAACCAGAGAGGTCAGTTTTCCTTCACTGAAATGCAGCCACCTCTGAGTCGGCAGGGCAGAGTAGCACCAGTCAGTGGTTCGAGACAAGTTAAAAACTTCCTTGTCTGAAATTGCCAGATTTCACAGAGGTGTCGTGGGATTTAGCCAAGACAGAGGGGATTAATGGAACATGCTCTTACAAAGAGCACCCGCCGGGGGATTTAAATGAGCAAAGCAAAAGGCTGCCAGATGAGGTCTCATTCCAAACCTTGTACCTCCAATGGTACAATACCCGCTACCAGCGCACTGGGACATTGGTTCAGAGGGAAGAGTCCCACCTACACCACTGCCTGCAGTACCCAGGCTTTGCCTTTCAAGGTCTCGCAGCATACAAGATCCAAGCATAAGGGGATATGGCTGAAGATTTCTACTGCCACTTTGAAAACTAAGCTGCACTTAGCAGCTCTGTAGAGGGGTGCGCTGCCTGCCTTCTCCCTGTTGCATACGATGCTGGGCAATAATAGCCCCATGCGGTTGATGATTTTTCTTAGGCTCCACCATCCCAAAAGAGCCAAGCAGACAGCACAGAGGAGAGGGGCTGGTCCTGAGGCTGCTGCACCCCAATGCAAATACACATACACTGGCTCCAGTGAAGTCAATGGGAGTTCTGCCTTCGACTCTGTCCTGTCTCACCCTCATCTTGCACTGAGCATATTCAGAGCTTGACTCCCAGCACATTCTCATGCCAGACACATCCTCGCCGGGCGAGCCTTCACACGTAGGAAGAGTGGCTGTCTCTGACACAGACAGCAGAGACTCTGGCAGATGGGCTACTAGAAATGACATTATTAATGCACTGGGGTGGCAGCATTCAGGAGCTCTGCCATGGGCTGTCACTCCGCACATCGCAGAGAAAGGCGGAGGGCAGGAGCAGGGATTCAGGTGCTTGGCATTGATCATTGGGAGGAAGAGGACTGCATGTTAGCAGTGACTTGGTGATACTTCCAATGGCCATACCAGGCCAGATCACAGGCTAGCTGCTGGAGGGACAGGCCCTCCTGTGAACGTTGGGTCCTGGGTATTTGCTAGACATAGGCAGAGCCAAGGAAGGCTTTTGTTTAGCAGAACCTCATCAGTCAGGATTTGGATTTGCACAGAGATGGCTCAGAGCAGCAAGATCAGTGCCGGCCTCTAGGTTGCAAAGGACGGGTTGGGTCCAAGACATCACTATGGGTGAGTCCAGTGTCGGCCCCACTTCATCTCAGTCCCCAAAGCTGGAGGCAAAGGAGCTGGACAACTGGCTGTGGGTCCTGGCCCATCACTCTTTAGTGCCAGGGGATCTTTGGCTAAAATCAAGTGTTAGAAGCCACTGAATATCAGAGGCATGTTTTTTGTCTGGGAGCTGTACCCTGCCCCTACAGTGAGCTGGGCTCCATTAACACACTGGGCTTTTCCATCTCCTCCTCTTGCCTTTATCTCATCCTGCAGTGATGAACACCTTGGTTGGACATGACTTAAACATTTCTGGGTTCTAAGGTGTCGGGTTAAGCTGTGGGTTTGCTCACTAGAAATTGGGAGCTCCAGAGGCTTTGAAAGGGTACAGAGGACTGGAAGAAAGACTCAGCATGTTGCTAATTAGCTCTGTTCCTCCTTGTGCTGTTTACAGCTGGTTAATTGTGCACCGTTACTCACAGGTGATAGCTGAGATTCATGTCCCTGTCTTGATAGGTTTGGCAGCAAAGAGGAGTATATGTCCTTTATGAATCAGTTTCTGGAACACGAATGGACTAACATGCAGCGATTTCTGTTGGAGATTTCCAATCCAGAAACCATCTCGAACACAGCTGGCTTTGAAGGCTACATCGACCTGGGCCGGGAATTGTCCACTTTGCACTCTCTACTGTGGGAGGTCATTTCTCAGCTCGAGCAGGTACCTGTGGGGAGTTGGAGGGGCAAGTTTTGGGGCGGTCGCACCTCAGTCAGACCTTTCCTGGGACTGCGGGGAGTGACTGAGAGTTTAGCGTCCACCACACGACACAGCGGTCCCTTGCAAATCATCCACAAGAAAAACGTCTATTAGTTATCAGGAAGGGGATGACCGAGTAGCAGGATCTCTGTAGTCTAGCAGTGGTTAGCACTTCTGTAGCCTTGCACACCCTGTTTGTCTAATCCTCACAACCCCCCATGAGGCAGATAAGTATAATTATCCCCTTATCCAGTGGGGAAACGGAGGCAGGGAGGGATCAGAACTTAGGTGCTGCTGGTTCCCGGTGCTGTGTTCAGAGCACTAGACCTCACCTCTGTCTCAGCAAGTGTTGTGCAATGGTAAGGAACAGAACTTGCCTCCTGACTTCAGCTACTTTCACTTTAAAAAAGAACCATTTTTAGTTAATGGGTCTCCGTCAAGAGCGGTTGGACTAGACTTACACACACCTGCTTTTTTCTGTGTACAGACTGTTGACCCACACACACGAGTGGAGGAGGGGTACCCCTACTGCTACAAAGAAGTGTGGCTGAGCGACTGAGAAACTAATGTTGCTAAGGAAAAGTTCTGTGAGAGACTTTGCAGATCCTGGGACAGCTGGCCAGGGTTCTCCTTACATAGGAAGCAAGCAGTCTGTAACATTTCTGTCCCCATTTCTCCCCAGGGCACTGTAACGAAACTTGGGCCCCTGCCTCGGATTCTGAGGGATGTCAACACGGCGCTCAGTAACCCAGCGTGTGTGCAGGTCTCCGTCACAGCTGACCATACTGCATCGACTCCAAATGCTGGCAACAGCATCTCTGCGGGGCTACAGAAAATGGTGATAGAGAATGACTTATCTGGGTAAGAGAGCAAGCATCACCTCAAAAGGAAATCCTCGCGGGCACTCCTGGTCATTGACCAGGGAAATAGCAAATACTCTGTGAGCATCAGCCTGTGGGTACCCGGCTGGCTGTATGCAGAGCCGGGCAAAGCTAGGGGTAGCTGGGAGTTTGCCAGACTTAGGGCTTGGCTACATTGGCACTTTACAGCGCTGCAACTTTCACGCTCAGGGGTGTGAAAAAACACCCCCCCGAGCGCTGCAAGATGCAGCGCTGTAAAGTGTCAGTGTAATCAGGGTGGCAGCGCTGGGAGCCGTGCTCCCAGCGCTGCATTCTACACCTGTAAAGTATGTGGTTTACGTGCACCGCTGGGACAGCTCTCTCCCAGCGCTGCTGCTCTGACTACACTCACACTTCAAAGCGCTGCCGTGCCAGCGCTCCCAAATTTCTAGTGTAGCCAAGCCCTTAATCTGGGGAATATAATGCTCTCCTCCTTCCCAGCTGTGAGTGTGAGGATGGGAGAAGGCCTGATCCTAAAACTGTGTGTGTGTGTGTGCGCGCGCATGCGCGTGCCATATGTGCCTATGCAAGTGCAGGGGGATGGAGGGGGTTAACAATCAATTCAGTGAGAATTCTGTGCATGGCAAATAAGCAGGATTTGGCCCATCCTGCTTGTAAAGCTCTGGATCAGTGCTGAGTGCAATTAGATCCAAATCACAGATTGTTTCCCTGACAGTCACTCATCCTTTGAAAGTTTCCTTACAGGGGTTTTCAGCCTGCTCTGCCTGATTATTATTTTCTTTTATTATATCTGTGAAACCTCTGAGCAATAGCCCACAGGCCTAATCCCTGAACACACACTTCTTGGCGTTCTGATTGCGGAATTTCATTCCCGGTGGTCATATTGCAGAGTTATAATGCTAGTTTTGTTCCTGTTTGCTGAAGATGCAGGTGAACTCACACAAATGAAAAGCCTCCACTAGTAAAATAGGTTCTAAATGGGAGCTAGAAATTGCTGAACAATCTAATTAGGAGCAAGGGAGCCAGCAAGAGAAAGCCGGACTTGCTCTGTAATTAGAGCTTTCATCTCTAATGCTTCCCTGCATGGGGTAAAGCTCTTCACATTTTGTGCCAGGGAGAATTTCTCAGAACAAAATACTCTGGCCCAAATACTTCCTATGTAAATGTAAATGTCGCATCTTTGATCTGACGCATTCACATGAAACTACTGCAAAACCCTTGCCTTATCCACCAGAATCAATAGTGCACAAATCTGGCAGTTTACTGTAGGAGGAATGGGTGACGAGGCCTCTGCCTTTGCTTGGAAAGCAGCAGGCAGCGTCGTTGCTAGTTATTATCATTATTATTGCTGGGTTTTTATTTGTGTTATCTTAGTGCCTGGGAGCACTAGGCCAGGACCCCACTGTGCTAGGTGCGGTACAAACAGAACCAAAAGATGATCCTTGTGCACAGAGTTTTATAATCTCCGGATAAGACGAGACCGGGGAGGACAAGGAAACAATGAGACAGCATGGTTGTAACTGGTGATAGAAAGCATCCAAGGATCAATGCCTCTCACTCACGAACTAGACCCATCTACCCAGACCTCTCAGATACTCCCAGATACAACCCCCACCCCCACTCACCCATGCAGACACACTCATTCATTCATACACATATAACACCTATCCATCCCCATCCTCACACCGTCCCTCACTTACATGTGTGTCCGTGCACCCACACAGTGCACTGACACATCCAACTTCACTGCCTCTTCTTGACAGAGAGGATCTGACGAGAGCAGGCCAGGAATTTTTCAACTAAACATTCTTTCATCAGAAAATGCTGATTTGTTGAAACCAAACATCTTTAGCAGGAAAAGGTCAATGTCAACAGATTTCCTGGCTCGAAATTTTTTCAGAAAAAACAAGTTTTGAAATTAGTAAAACGTTCTGTTTTGACATTTTCAAAATGAAAAGTTCCTGTTTGTCTGTTCTTAACAACTTTTCACTCTGAAATGTAAATTAAATTATAGTTTAAAAAAAAGTCAAAATCAAAAAATTGAAAGGAAACATTGCACCAACTTTTTTCCATGAAATTTTTTGAAAGTTTGTCACTTTGCCATCAGTCTGGACTGGTTGTAATCTCTGAATGTTTCACAGCACAGAATCTCTGTTTTCTGCCCAGCTCTCACCCTAACCCATTTTCCCAGGGAAGCAGTGCTGTGACCGAGTTTTGCACACACCGTCACATATATGGTGGGTTGGCTTGTTTGCATAGCTTTACACCACCGGGCTATACTGATTTTCCTACTCGTTTCTTTTTGCTGATTACTTTTGCCTGCTGCAGTGTAGCATTCACAGCTCTTTTTTCTTCTCCTCTCCCTTTCCTTTATGCGTTTATTTCCCCGCAGTCTGATAGATTTCACACGGTTACCGTCTCCAACCCCTGAAAACAAGGACTTGTTTTTTGTCACAAGGTCTGCTGGGGCTCAGCCCTCGCCCGCCCGAAGCTCCAGCTATTCGGAGGCCAATGAGCCCGACGTGCAGATGTCCAATGGCAGCAAGAGTTTGTCTATGGTGGACTTGCAGGACAATCGGATTTTGGACAGTGGGGCAAATGCACCCGGGACCGTTGACTCCCTCAATGACAGTCAGTCATCTGTCGGGCAGTTACAGGGCATATGGACCGCACGAACGCAGCAGAACAATGTGACTGGCATGGCCACGGTGCGCAGGGTAGGCCAGACCCCCACCACACCCAACGCCGAGAGTGCACCTGGCAGGCCCCAGCTTTTAGCACCTTTATCATTCCAGAACCCGGTGTACCAGATGGCGGCTGGGCTTCCGCTCTCCCCCCGGGGCTTGGGGGACTCTGGCTCTGAGTGCCACAGCTCCCTGAGCTCCCACAGCAACAGCGAGGAGCTGACGGCCAACAAGCATGGCTTTGTCAACCCTGCTGGGAGCGAAGACTTCACCCGGCGGACGGGGGAGCTGGCCCGCCGGCAGCTCTCTCTGACGGAGAAAGGTGGCCAGCCCACCATGCCCCGTCAGAACAGCGCCGGCCCCCAGAGGCGAATAGACCAACCGCCCCCTCCCCCGCCACCAGTCACCAGGGGCAGGACGCCGCCCTCGCTGCTGAACACAGTTCAGTACCAGAGACCATCCAGTGGGAGCATGATGTCCTCCTCGCCCGACTGGCCAGGCAGCGGGGCTCGCCTCCGCCAACAGTCCTCCTCCTCCAAGGGCGACAGTCCCGAGATGAAGCAGCGCACCATGCACAAACAGGTTAGTGCCAAGAGGCCAGGTCGAGCAAAGCCAGCCTTGTGGGTGGAAGGGATGTGGGTGGGGATCAGGCCCCAAACTCGTGGAGGGGATTGCGAGCTTAGGCCATGACTTTCCTCCCCTTCCAGTCTGGCAGCAGGATGGGGAGGTGGGGCTGGCTCTGAGCCGCTGAGTCTGTGGGGGGCCATGCGTTGGCTCCAGCCCGAAGCCTGGCCCTGAGGCAGCCCATCCAGAAAAGGTGATGTTTACATTTTCGCTCTTGGAGTTTGCTGCGTCCGTTTCCTCTGCTAAGTGCGACTGCCTCGGGGCTGCAGGTGGTGATGAGGTTCGAGCCTCTCCTCCGTTCCGCTCCACCATCCTGTCACTGCTTTGCCTCCACATGCAAACTGCTCATCCCATGCCACAGTCAGTCAAATTCCATCTCACGGACTTGGATCAAGATCTGATCTCCGCTAAATAAGAGGCTCCGTCCTGCTGCTGCTGTTTCTCTGAGGACATGGTGCAACTGGACACTCCCAATCCTGTTAGTTTTGTCTTTTAGAATCTCCCATAGATGCATTTTTTGGGGAGGAACGGAGAGGGGTGTAAAAAAGGGAAAGATTGGTCATTGCAGCAAAATCAGCAATGCTGAAATTCCCTCCTGTGCACAAATACTGTGCGCCAGTTGAAGCCCACCTTTGCCTGGGGGTGAATTTCACTGCATGTAGCCCTGATAATAAAAGTAGTAGGTCACCCTGCTTTGTTCCCGATGCCTTGGACACAGCCTGTTTGGCTGGCATGTGGAAATAGTTTTCCTAGTGCTGATTTTTTTCCGAAGAACTAATCCCATAGGAAAAGAAACACACCGAGGATTTCTGATACTTCAGATGAAGATTTATTTTTAAAAAATACCTCGCCAAAAAAAATGTGCCTAGCTAACGACTGTCCACTACATCTCAATCCAGACACAGTGTCACGGCTCCCATAAGTCAGCACACTCGAAAGCAAAAGACAGACAGGTGTGCATAATTGCTCTTCTTTTTCAAGGACTCTACAGAGCCCTTTACCAGCGCTGGCCATTAAAAGCCATGTTGTCAATCAGATGTGGGGCTGTTCTGTGGACAGCGGAGCTGTCTGTAGGTGTAGGCATTAGCAAGCTGGCCGTGTAGCAACATTTATATAATAAGGATCAATACTCATTACGTGGGGAAAGCAGAGAGGTCGGCAAAGCTCTTAGGGGCCTGGTCAGGAATGGGGGCTGCTCCAGAGTACTTCTGCTGAGTGGAATGGATGCCTGATGACCCTTCACAAAGCTCTGGCCAATTTGAGTTCACACACCCTGTTCCCTCAAAGGTTTTCCTCAAGGGGGCAAGAGTCCCTGCAGTGCCGCTCCTGCCTTTTTATCTGTGTAGTCCAGTGGTGTAGTAACAGTCCACTTCAATCATAATGAAACTCCTTGGTCCCATTCACCAGGGCTTAGTGTAGTTTGAGAGAAATACATTCCATTCAGTGGCCGTTTCATTTGGATTCCCGAGTTCCTTGCTGCTGCTGATTGGAAGAGCTTCCAACCGCCTCTTTTCTCATTTTATTGCACGTGTTGGATCCAGTTTTGAATACACTTAGCTCCAGTGTTTTCTGTCAGGTTTGGAGGAAGATGCCCAGTGAGGGAGGAGGCATCATTCATGCAGGGCTGACCCACATTTTGTCAGCACTCACCGGGCTAGAAAACCCCAAACATCTTCTATGGGGCTGAAAGGAACAATAGGGACAATTTCCTCCACCCCTCATGGCCACACACTTTTGAGAGACCTGCATCCTTTGCTCCTGCCAGAGTCACAATTCCCAGTCCAGAGGTGCAGGAAGCCAGAAGGTAAGGGCCCATTTATGGCAGGGGGATAATGCAAGGGCTGAGTCTGAAAGTTCAGGTTCAAAGTCCTGGATCCAGAAGGCAAGATTTACTTGGAGGGGCAGGAGGGGGAGAGGGGTAGTAACATCAGTGTAACTGTTTCCATCCCCACTGAGCCTTCATGGAATCATCTGACTCGAACTGGGAGGACTTTTCCCAAATGCTCCTATGAAGAATTCTTCTCCATCCAGGGATTTCCAGCTCAGAGCGAGGGATCTGCTCTCATGCTGCCACTGCAAGTGACTGACCGAAAGGACCGGGGGGCTGGAGGTGTGAACAAGTCCCTGACATGTCTTGGTTTTCAGCTTGGATCCTCTTGTCCCGTTCACTCTAACCCACAGTGTTCAGCCTGAGAAAGCACTGACTACGATTTGTAGTCAGCTGTGATAGAGGAAAAATAGCTGGAGATCCACTTCCTGGAGTTTATAATGTGGTTGGAAAATCTCTAGGCAATTTTGTTTGCCTTTGGGTTTACAGAGACTCTGCCCAGGCTAATCAGTGAGCAGGTGTCCTTAGCTTGCTGGTGGTAGACCACTGCTTACAGTAGCACTTGTGTAGCACAGATGGCTAGAGAGCAATCTCCTTGAAAGGAAACCCATTAATTGAAACTTACGAGAATCCCATTCTCTGAACCATTGTAGCATTTAGAAACGCAGAGCCCCCAGGTTTGTTGTTGGAGGGTCCCTTGTGTGACTATCTGCCTTGGAAGAACCGTAGATTTTTCAGGAGGGCCCAAGTGTAATCAAAAGTCGCATTTCACTTTGTAAATCTGTTTGTGGCTGTAGTGAAATCTCTCTGCAGCAGGCAAAGAGGCATCTTGATGGAGGAGGAGCTCAAGAGTTAAGCAACAGCTCTACCTGGAGGCTGAGCAGACACAACCTGTCTGCCTGCAGCACGAACCCTGGTAGGCCACATGGCATGAGACAATAGCAAGAGCTGCCGAGGGACTAGGGCCTGTTGATCTTGAGCGGATCCCCTTGAAGCCCAGCAAATGGCAGTGGATTTATAGGGTGGCAGAATTGGGCCTATAAAGGCAAGCTGACATTAATAACCAAGGTGCATTAACAGGCGGTGTCCTTGCTCTCTCCCAGACTCCTTCGGGGGCTCTGACCCATTCCTTCCATCGGAGCAGTACTGGGGCCTCGGGCTTAGTTGGAAGGAAACTCTCTCGCTGTCTAGCCTCACATCCGTTTTTGTTACCGATTTTTCTTTTGTTATGGTTGTATGTTTCATTGTAGGCCCCTTCTCCTGTGAACCCCAATGCCCTGGACCGCACTGCCGCATGGCTTTTGAATATGAACATGCACTTTTTAGAAGATGAAAGCATTGACCCAGATTCCAAGCACAGGGATAAGCTCAGGAATAAGGACGAGCTCAGCCAAGCAGAAAAGGTAAAACCTGACTGGATTGAAACGAGTGTCTGACTAGAGAGAGTTTCCTTAAACGTCATTTAATCGAGCTGCACGGGGTGACGCAGCAGCCCTGGAAGAAACCCCATTGTGCCCCTACTGCACGTTGGGAACAGAATGCTGGGGACCCTGCTCAGGCTCCACGACCTGGCTTGTCCCTCTTCTCAGGGCAAGAGAGGAACAGAGGGGACAGGAAGGACTAGGAGAAGCTAGAGCACCAGGTCACCACAGAGCCAGTTCAAGCAATGCATGTCAGTGTCCTAGCCCTGTGTACCCTCACTGCAGAGAATAGGGCTTACAAAGTGAACTAAAGAACGGACCGAAACGAGCAAGGCAGGAAGTAGCGGGCAGTCCTCCTGGCTTGCTCGGGGGAGGTGGGGCAAGATGAGCTCCAGCATTCAGGCTTACAAAAGCCAGAAGCGCATTCCAAGGGTAGGGGCCAGGTTCTGATCCCTGTTACATGAGCATAAGGCTGGCGTGACTCCATTGACTGGAATGAGGTTGCTGCAGGTTGATACCATGTAACCAAGACCAGAGACCAGTCACTCTGGGGAGAGTGACTCAAAGGCTGTGTCTTGTGCTCGGAGCAGGGGTGTGATTCCCAGCTTGAGTGGATGTACGTGCTAGTGCTCATCAAGCTAGCGCACTAAAAACAGTAGTGTAGCCACAAGATCCCAGGCGGCAGTGAGCGGCAGCACAGGCTGGCTGCCCCGAGTACAGACCTGCCCGGTACCCATGGACATACTCAGAGCAACGAGCCCGTGCCACCACTCTCTGCTGCCTCTGCTACCCTCCTATCAGTGGTGTGCGGCTCGGTGAGACCACACCCGGGAATGCCCACACAAGCTGGGACTCGCACCTCCAGCTCCCAGGGCAGCTGTGGTCTCTAGCTGCTGTGTTAAATCTGAGCATCCCATGCCAGGGAATAGCTCCGCATTCGAGTTGCACAAAATACGTTCAGCAAAAAGTAAATTCACCACAAAACGCATTTTTTCCAGGCACTGAAGCTATTGGTGAATTTCAAGTGAGATGTCAGAAATATCCCCCCCCAAACAATCAAGTGTCAAAATCTTCTGCCTTGACATTTGCTAAACAAACTCTCTTGAGGTTTCATTTCAAAACTGTTGTAAGCACTTGGTGGAGGCATGTTGGTCCCGGGATGTGAGAGAGACAAGGAGGGGGAGGGAATGTCTTTGATCAGACCCACATCTGTGGGTGAGAGACACTTTGGAGCTACACAGAGCACTGCTTCGGATCAGGAAGAGGAAGAGGAAAGCTCTTTGTGAGCTTGAAAGTTTCTTCCCCCTTTTGCCCCAAAGTTGGTCGAATACAAGAGATTCCCTCCCCCACCTTGTCTCTCTCATATTTCACAACAATCTTCTCCAAACAAAATGTGGAGTTGAATCGCCATTTGAAACGTTTTGTGTGACTCGAACAAAAATTTGGGTTGTGCTTTTTTTTTTTTTTCCGTTTTTGGCAAGAAAAACCACCCAAAACGGTTCAGTTTTGGTTTGAAATGAACCAGATTTTTTCAGCTTTTTCCATTCAGCCACTAAGTCCATTATTTGCTCAGCATTACTCGGCCCTAGCTGCAGGAAGAGGGATGTATTGGCTGGGTTCCCCAGCTCCCAACCCAGCTCGAGGAGAAGAGCAGGGAGGAGACCAGCGTGCCTAGATGGAGGTGAGCGAATGGAGCTAGAAATCAAGATGTTACAGTCAAAGTTTGCAGAAGATACTGCAACTCAAACCAGATCACTCGAGGCAGGTTTCATCAGTCACTAGGGAAGAGCAAAGAGTTTGTCATATCTGACCAGAATTATATCACTTTTGTCTGTGACGGATTAGCCCGTTGGTGACACCAACACCTTCATGCCCAGCACAAGGCCAGTCAGAGTGGAAATCACATACACTGGGGAAGAGGAGAGATCTTTTTCTTTTTAATTTGCAAGAAGCTCTCCCAGCAGCCAGACACAGAAGGCCCTGAGGTATTGGAGCTCACAAATGCTAATTCTGCCTCCTATTAGCCATTCATTATCACCTGAAACTTTGAGTGCTAGTCCTCTGTGTATTGTTCTGAGGGGCAGGGATGTTTCTAATTTTGTAACGATGACTTTCTCTTCCTAATTTCTCTGGTGCTGCACCATTCTCTGGGCTGTCTGTCATCTGTTAAACTTGAGCAAAGTGCCAAAGCCTTCGACAGGCAGGGACTGAGAAGCACAAGGAGAAATCGCACATCTTTCAAATAAAAGAAAAAAATGCCTGGGTTGTTTTTAAGAGTTTAACCCATCTTATTAGTGATTTTTTCCCCATTTTGGCATCTTTATAACATGAAGAGAACTGTGCTGAGGGGGCTGATCAGAAAGCATCTAATGTGAGAAAAGGTCAGCCAGCTAGCTGCCTTCATTTTTAGGCTATAAAAATCTCGACTGCTAAATAGTAGTCTCAAATCCTTGTAATTAGCACAGAGTCCAGCAGGGGTCTCCAGAGTGGCCACCAGTGAAACGTCAGGTGCTCACTGGGTGTACCATGGAGCACTGGAGGTCAGCGTGGCTGGCGTAGCTGCTGCAGGAGAGTTGGGAAACAGAATAACGTGAGTGAGGAGCTAGGCCTTGGAAGGCTTATGCCCTGATTTACATCTGCAAACTACTAGGACTAGGCAGAAGGCACCCCAGTTAGCAGACTCCGTGTGCCGCTTCCCCACTGGTAGTCGCTAAACTGCTTCTCACCAAACCCACTCTCCTCTCCAGCAACCTTGGCTCGCCTTTTAATAGGTGGCCTCTCAAGTGAATTCCACTCTCTGCAGCTTCTGGCCTTGGCTTTCTGCCCTGCCAGAGAGATCTCCACGATGGTTTCACCTGCAGGCTAAGGGAGGGACAGGATGCTGCAGACTCTCCACCAGTATGTACCCGGCTGGGTAGAGACAGACCATGTCAGGATTACGAGGTCTGAGAGCATTTCAATAAATCCTGCTCTGTGCCAAAATATCAAAATGCAAACCCCACCAGAGCCTGGTGTCTCATCCCCATGCAGCATCCTTTGTTACTTTGTTGTCATATCAGTCACTGGCATTAAAGTTCTTCATTAGCATAATCTCTCTCCCCATTACTGTAAGACTTGAATGGTAACCAACAATGAGACAAGTGTTCTAGAGACAGGAGCGACTCCCACGCTCTCCTGCGGCTTCTCCTGCTATCCCTGGAGCTCCCTTACGCTGCTCCTATTTTAAGTGTAGGGTAGGTATTGAATCTCTGTGTTTGAGTGACTCCGCTCTGTGCACTGTATGGGTGTTGCTGTCTCCCCCCCTTCACCAGGTGGTGTGTGTGAACTGTGTCATCTCAGTGACTCTGTAAAAACCTGATTAAAGGAAAACCACAGTGACTTGTCACAGCTGTCGTCTGCCCTGGCAGAAGGATCTAATAGGGCTTTCCCATCTCAACTTGCCATCATCCTAATACTTTAGCTACTCACAACAAATATTCAGCATCGTGAATTCCAAGCCAGGTGGGTCGCGGTTGCAGTTACTTCTCAGCCAATGGAAATTACTGTAACAATTTGCCATCGGTGGAGCTGCACTGATTGACACGGCTAGAATCTGGCCCTTGCCATCTCCAATCAGTGAATGGGACAGGCTTCTCCTACCCCGAGAGAGCTGCCAGTCTAGTAATGCTCCCCGGCAGGCGGCTCTGTGCGAGGGCGTACATTAGAACACAAGAAATGTACCTACCACTTGAATGCTCAGCAGAGGCAGGAGACTTGCAGAGCTATTGTCGAATACCTTCTGTTTGTTTAGCTTTAAAAACAAATGGTTAAATTACCAGCGATGTAGCCACTATTTACTAAATCAATATCAAAAGCAACCAGAGCCGCCTTCATTAATTATAACTAGTAATACACTCGATAAGTTGCCTTAGTTCAGATTTGAAAGTTGTCTGCCTTTAGTTAGGTAATTACAATGTCTCAAACTCCTTTAACTGCTCATCAAAATGGCAGGTTCCTGTTTGCTTATTAATCATTGTTGATTTGGTGGTGCTAAGGCAATTTAGAAAAGTCACTCCTTTCAAAGTAAAAATCTTTTTATTGCACATTTATACACTGGAGTTTTCCTTTGTCTAAGGAAGTTGTACCAAATGCTGAGCTACCACGACAGCTCAATACGATGTTACTGACTAAAAGAAAAATCCCCCGTGTTTTGAAGTTGTTCATTCGTTTTCTGTGAGTCTTGCCACTATTTACTTTTATTTTATCAAAACCTTTTCCGAGTTCTTTGACATGAAAAGCACAATAGGTGGAGTCTTGGCTTCATGCACTAACTCCTCTCCCATTGAGACCTGGGTTGAAATCCTGACTCTGCGGGTTAAGCGAAAGTCAAACTGCACTAGTGTACAACTGACCGTCTCTGATCAATCCATGCCCAGTGTGAGCCCTTGATCCAACTCCCATTGACTTCAGTAGGAGTTGGCTCTAAGCCCCAGCTTCCTAGGGACAATGCACATTAATAAAAGCTTGGCCATAGACAATGGGGCATTCGTGCCCTAGGGGGCATCTGATGGTTGTTCATTAGAGCAAATCCCATAGTACTGTTTGGGCACAATTAGAGTAACTCCCATGGTACGTGACCAAATGTGGTTATCATTTGCTGGCTGCATGATGGCCCATGTGCACTGAGCTTGATGGCTGCAGCGGACAGGTATCAGCCTCACAAAAACTACCCTGACAGCAGCTGGCAACGTGGGCAGTCTCCACGGAGGATGATTGAACTGGCTGCAGAGAGGCACTTTGACAGAGGCCAGTGTGATGAATCTTGCTCTGGCACTCCCTGTGCTGAGACCTTCAGTCTCCAGGGTGGCCAGACCAGCACCTTTCTTTGCAACATTTCAGCACTTCCTTTAAAAAAGCAAATAACTGTTCAGCATCAAAAGTGCTACTTGCTGAGAGCTCACGTGATCGGTGTGGTCTCCGCTGCTCTCGGTCACCCTGGGGTCCAGCTGTATGTAATGGTGACGCCCACCATAGCTTCAGCCTCACATGGCTGGGTTAGCTCCTTTTGAAAAGGTCTCCAAGCTGGGTGCATCTGTGCAGAAAATCCAGCTGGGTAACAAAATGTAACACATTCCGGAACTGAGCACATCCCACCAAAACCCAGCCCAGCCTCTGTTCTTGTAGGTGTTGCCTGGATTTAGTGGGAACAGTGCCTGAGTCATTCTGGGATTGGCCCTAGACTTGGAAGAATGGCTTCTTGATGAGCATTTTCATTGTCCTTTGACTACAGGTGCTGTGAACTCTAAGACTATTGCTGCCCCTTGTGTCCATTGCCCGATAAGGGATCGCTATTAATGAGCTGTTGCTTGGGCTGCAAGGCTTTCACTTTTGGACAGTCAGTTCTTAAACATTTTCCCTAAACTCAGGCTGTATGAACCTGTAGGAAGCCAGCTTTTCCTAGCGTGCCAGCTGATTGGATTCAGATGTAAGCGTGTGCAGAATTCGCAGTGCCATCTCTTTATTTACATAGACCTGACGAGCAGATGCCTGAAGCCAGAACCCCACCAGTGCTGCCTCACCTGCTGTGTCTAACCCTGCCCTGCTGTTCAGCCTGAGCAGCTGCCCGCATACATTTGCCATTCAGTGGAGCTAACTTGCACCCTCATTTTAAGTTCCAAACAATGCTAACCAACCATTCTCTGCACCTGCCAGTGACCTGTCATCCCAGCAGAAGGGCAGCTCCACTCCTCGTGCAGTGTGGAGGAGAAGACGGAAGAGAAGGTTTTGAGCAGCTATTCAGGGTTGCTCCTCTGCGGGTTTGCAGCTAGTCTAATGCGAGGAGACGGGCATGGCTGGGTTACTGGAGAGTCTTGGTGAGGGAAAAAACCTAGTAATAAAAATGCCTTGTGCTTTCTCTTTGAATGCTCCAGTACCAGCAGGACCTGGTGGTGCTGCAGGACAAGCTCCGTATCTCCAACAAGAAGCTGGAGGACTATGAAAACAGGTTCAAATGCCAGGAGGAGACGACCCAGAAACTGATGCTGGAGTACCAGGCCAGGCTGGAGGAGAGCGAGGAGCGGCTCCGCAGACAGCAGGAAGATAAAGAGATTCAGATGAAGGGGATCATCAGCAGGTATGGGAAGAGAGAGAGAAACCCCAACATATAAATGATGGTAGCAAGGAGATAGCTGCATGTAGACAATTGGGAGCCTGGGAGCTTTAGCTCTCCCTCCACCCCCACCCCCCAAAAATAGGTAGGGATTGTGTTAACAGATAAAACTGTGAGTCTGGAACAGAAGCTGGTTTATGTCATTGTTAATAAAGTGGATCAATTTAGTGGTGATAGAAACTACTCATTAAAGCAACAGGCGACCCCTAGTATCGCATTGTGTTTTAACTCTATCCCCCTATCCCCACCCTGCATTAGCTGTAAGCAAGCAGGACGCTATAGCACAGCTGAAGTCTCCTCCTTGGACCCCATTAGGGCCAGTTTAACTCTTCTCAGGTAGAGAAATGAAGGTAGGTCATTGTGTGATGAACCTTGTTTGTAAGATTTCGTTTGAGAGACCCACAAGTCTTCAGCATAGCCTTCTACCTCTTAACCTAAGGAATAACCCTCTGGTTGCTGGTTGCAATAGTAGGTTGTCATCCTCTATTGATGAGCCTTTAGAGGAAGGCCTATCACATAGTAAGATGTTCAATCTGTGTGAACATAAAGATTATAAGAGTGGTGGATTGTAAGAGTAGTGCGAATTACTGAGTGTATTCCTGTACCAACTAGGAGACCTTGTGATGGAGCAGAACTCCATTGTGCTAGGTGCAGCACAGACACACAACAAGATGGTCCCTGGTAAACGTTCTTTGCCATCACTCCTCTCCTGGCACTGGTGTGCAGTGCACTGCGGGCCACTGTCCGCTGCCCCCTGCCGCCCTAGTCGTAGGTGGAGTGTGGCGTCTCTAGCTATAGATTGCAGAGTGCTTTGGGATGGACAATGCTGTCTAATGCTATGTGTTACACACTCAAAATGGCCACGCCCAAGCCTGGCAACAGGATTTCCTGGAAAGGGTGCCCTGAAACCTCTTGTCATGTCTTCCCATCTCATGTGCATGAGTGGTGCAGTGCCCAAGCCTTTCATGTCCAAAGATGAACAGCTGGCCCTGTGCCCAGTAGTAAAGAAAGAATAATTAGCGAAGGGTGTGAATCCGAGGTGGATCCAACCAGCTGGAAATTCGTGCCTTCTTTTAGACTGGAAATAAGACGTACATTTTTAACAGTGAAGTAATTACCCATTGGAGCACTTCAGCCAAGGTCGTAGTGGGTTCTCCATGGGTGAAATCAGGATCACGCTAATAAATCTGCTCTAGGAAGTGCTGGGGGACGTTCTATGGCCTGTGTCAGATGAGATGATCACAATGGTCACTTCTGGCCTTAGAATCCAGGAAACCTTCAAATTCAGAGTGGGTTGTGGGTTTACAGGCTAAACCTGGAACCAGGTGTGAAATTTCCAACAAGCTCCTCTCCTAGTAATGGGCTGAATCAAAACTCTCTAAGCTTCCAGGGGCTTGGGCTATCTGAATGTAGCACCTGGAGCAGGGCTGTGAAAGTACTTTGGTATTTACATAGTGCTGTGTCAGCTCTGAAGCACTTCAGACGCTGGGCCAGATTACGCCTTAGCATAACCCATGGGAGTCAGTGGTGTTACACTGTTGTATGTAAAATACGCAGTAATGAAAGCATCACATTTTCAATCAATCTGTATTTCTTGTGTGGGGGGAAAAGCAGTTCTGAAATCACCAGTGACCTCAAGCTACAAGAGAATCAAACTTCTTCTGAGGTGCAGGCAAGTCTGGGCAACTTTTAGCTTTTCATTGTTTTTAATTTCCTGGGGTCCAGCTGGAAATGGAGGAGCCCTCACCCGCTCCCACATGCTTTCCAACTTCAGATTTGCAAACTTCAGCTATTTCGCTCCAGCGACCCCCTGCCCCTTTAGAGGGGCACCTGTCCCTATTAAAGCATGGGGTGACAGAATCCAGAGATTTTCTTGGTTCACTGAATGGTAGAATTTAGAGATAGATGAAACCTCTGAACCCAGCCCAACTCTCTGGGCTCAGGGTAGGATTTTCCCTTTCAGTATATTATTTTGTCCTGTTTTCTGTACCCCAAGCAATGGGATTTCTGCCTCTCCTCTTGGGGATTAAGCCTCCAGCAGACATCTCTTACAGTCAGGAAGGTTTGCGTGTTCCTTTCCATCTCATTACTCCTCTGCCCCCATGGTGTTTACGTACATGTAGGCTGTTATGGCCCAATGTCACTATCTTTAGCCAAGCTAGATCCGTTCAGTACTTTTAAGCTGCTCTCCTAAATCAGCTGCTCTAAAGGTCCCTCTCTCCCCACCCCATCCTTTGTTTGCTTGTGTCTAGAGTAGTTTTAACAGTCAGACAGAAAACGGCAGGGTTTTGAACTATCGGAGCAGAGAGTTTTGGTTGGTTTGTTTTTAACCAACAAGCCACTCAGGGCCAGCAATTTTTCACGGCCCCAGCCCTAATCTGACCTTAACTGCAGAGATTCCAGATTCCCTGAACCTGGGGTGCTGTGTGCACTAATGCCTGCAATGTCACATGAAAAAACTTATGTTTTTGTGCTCCCTGAAGTCGGGGTTACAACATGAGAGCTTCCCATTGGTTTGGCCTGTTATTTCACCCCTCACTCTGAGCTTTCGAGGTATAAATCAACCCTTCGCCTCCTCTGCTGTCAAGGAGTAAGGGAAGAAATAATCTGTATCATTCATCCTGGGAGGCTGATTTAAATGTCTACAGCCTAATGGTGCGGTGGCTGGATGTGACAAGAGCCAGTATAGATCCTAGCACGTGTAATTAATGGACTCCTGCACCTGGATGCTCTCTACCGAGGGGCATTGCCTTTCAGGCTGGTGGATCCTGCAAACAGGTGATCGGAGCAGCCTCACTCCACTGCTAGGGCAGCCTCCTGGGTCACCAGAGAGCTGGCAGCTGTGCAGGGCTGACCCAGGCTGTGAGTTGAAGAACTGAAATGGGGATGAAGGAGCACGAGGAGGGGGACTAGTGCTGGCCTGGAGGGCTCCATGGCTTTCTAACAGGGCGTCTAGTGCCTTTCTGCTCCAGGCCAGGACTCACAGCTAACGTGCTGGGAGCAGGGGTAAGCCAGAGTCATTGGGATTGGTAGGTCTGAGCATAGTTTCTAGTAGGCAGGTGTGCCTATCACAAAACCCACTACGCAGCCGGCAGGCTCAGCTAGAGTGGCCAAGGAGCTGGAACTGGCCAGTGTGTCCTGGGCAGGGCCAGGGCAGGCTGGCAGTGGGAGGGAAGAGGTTACCGCTTCTGCCCATGCTCTGCTTGTTCTGATTTCGGTCTCTCAGGCGAGCTCCTTGCAGCAGCATGACGCACTGTTTAATAACAGCAGCTAGACTCTCTGCTTCTCGGAAGCTAAGTGTTTGCTTCCGTGTTCTCGTGCCAGATTGATGTCGGTCGAGGAGGAATTAAAGAAAGATCACGCGGAAATGCAGGCGGCAGTGGATTCCAAACAGAAGATTATTGATGCCCAGGTCAGTACCCTTTTAATGTCAGGATGTACAGCAGTGGTGGGGGAATGAACCACCCTGATGTGCAGATCCTGGTGTTACTGTCCTAGTGGGCATAGTGAGCCTGGCACTAAACTGACGGAGCCAGACCGCAGGTAAGGCTTTCGCCTGACGTTATTCCCATCGTGGTGTTTGCACTGCTAGCATCCATCCGGGGGGCTGAGACCGTGTTCTCCCTGGCAGCAGACAGTGAGTGTATGAGGAGGCTGAAATGGAGCTGGGGGATTCTAGGACCATCTTAACTTCAGTGTAGCCTTAAAAGGGGCTGATTTAAACCCAAAGCAAGAGACATCAGAGTTCATGGTGGAAGCCTCTCTCTTTCTGAGCCTCCCTTGGGTGTAGCAGTTATGCTGCACGGACAGGATAACAGGGCCGCCTAGAGGATTCAGGGGGTCTGGGGCAAAGCAATTTCGGGGGGGGCCTTCCTTAAAAAAAAAAAAAAAAGTGCAATACTATAGAATACTATATTCTCGTGCGGGGGCCCTGCAGGGCTTGGGGCAAATTGCCCCACTTGCCCCCCTCTCTGGGCAGCCCTGCAGGATATCATCACCACCTGCTCCTCAGATGCTTCTCTATCCTATGCCCACTGGCGACTGCAGAGAGATCTCTGTAGGGGAGAAATTACCATGACAGGCTTATAAGTCACTCCTTCCCTTTATGTACCAGGAAGCACTCTGATGTTTGTGCTTACTGGCAGTGGGTGTTGCTGGATGGAAAGAGGTGACCTAGAAAGCCACCACAGAGGGGAAGGGAAGGTGGAGGAAAAGGGAAGCAAGCATCTGTAGGTCAGAAAGTCACCTACCATGCACTGATGGTGCAGGTGGAGAACATCAGGGCTTTACCCGTGAGATGCCAGGAGCAATATAAGAAAGTACCATATAGAGAACACGTACCCTAGAGTAGGGTAGCATAGCCTCTTCCTTACCAGGGACTGCACCTCCCGTTGAATGACTGAGGACACTGATAAAGAGCAGGTACCCGTCCTGTGGGACGATGGTACAAACCATTCTACCATTGCTCACAGCTCCCCTTTTCATTCATAGCATCTCAGGAGATCATCTAGTCCAACCCCCTACTCAAAGCAGGACCAGTCCCCAGACAGATTTTTTGCCCCGTATCCCTAAATGGCCCCCTCAAGGATTGAACTCACAGCCCTGGGTTTAGCAGGCCAGTGCTCAAACCACTGAGCTGTCCCTCCCCCGTATTGAGCAGCTGGATGGTGGGAGATGTGCAAAAAGGCAAGTCTTCTCCTTCTTCTCTAGGAGTTTGGCGTAAAGGCAGCTGTTTCCCTTAGCAGGTCACGTGCAAGATCCAGCTGCTCTCTCCTGCCTGGGCCATCAGAGAGACTCCTCTAGTCACTGTTGAAAATCTGCCTGAATTGAGTTTGTACCTCAGCCCCCTGACAAATGATCGACCTCCCGCCCAATAGTTGCAAAGGCTCCCATTAGCCAATGAGCTGCTGAAAAGGAGAGAATTCCAGGGCTGGCTTCCATTTGTTCAGGCACAAATATTTAAAGTTAATTTCCTAGCTAACTGTAGCACCCAACTCGGCTCATTAAATACATGTGGCCACAACTAACTATGGGTGCAAAAGTTGGGGCAAATGTCTGGGTGTGAAACTGTGCCTGAGATGTACAGGCTGTGGATGCTGACAGTCTGCTCCAGTTTGAACACAGGAACAGAAGATCAGTGTCTTGGCTACCATCTGCAGCAAGGTCCCACTATTCTAGACTACATGCTTAATAACCCTATTTATCATGGAGTGAGTCACCATTCCTGAGTAATGATTTACTGGGTAGCAAGTGGGAAAGGAGCAAGGAGAACCTGGCGAAAGGAATTGGTTTATCTTTACAATCATTTGTTCAGCGCTAGTAAATCAGCATGTCCACTTCTCTAGGTGTTCAAGCTGAGCTTAGGGGAGGGAGGGGAATCCATTAACAGACAGCTATTGACAAAGTGCCTTCCATAGCCTGCAAATTGCACTTGACTTTCTCGGCCTTATCCTGGCCCTCACACACTGCCTGTTTCTCTTCCTCTCAGAGCCAGCCTCCAGCACTGCCTGGCCAGTTTTTTAAATTGGATTTTAGGAACTTTCCCTGGGGCACAGGTATTGTTCAGAGGAGGGCACCCGATCCCATCCACTAAGCAGCATTGCTTGCTTCAGAACCTCGCACTGCCAGACCAGGCACCAATCATTCCCACATCGTCCAGACACGGTACCTAAGGACCCTGCCGATCAACCAGCATAAGAGGCTCCCTCCTTGCTGGGCTGGGGCCTGAACAGGTCCCAGGAAAGCATAGCTGAGCAGAAAGTTACTACTTTCTCCCTTGTGAAATTTCACCCATTTCTGTGGGTTTGCCATCAGACTTCACACTTTTGTCCTTCCTCATTGCTGCAGCTACCTAGCACGTGGGATTCTGCTGCCCACAGAGCTCTGGGCAGAAAAATAACCATCAGCATGGTCTCACTCTGCCAAAATGCCCTTTGATGCTTTACCGTGCACGGCTCTGAAACAGATCCACAGCCCATACATTGCTATGGGTCAGGCTGAAGGTGGCAGCTCACTAGTTCTTGACATCAGTGATACTTTATGCGTGAGAGCAGTGGTTACAACACAGGCGTGCCTCAGTTATCCGTGTCCAGCTCTGCTGGGCAGCGCTTTAAAGATTCTAAACCCCCTAAGTAGACACAGCCCATTTGGTGGCGTTTCCTTTTGGACTCTTTTCCTACATAGCTGCTCTACCATTGGAGTGATGAGTGGAAACAAAGGTTTACTTTGATTTTCCAGTTTAAATTGGCCAAATCCTGATCTCCATAAGCATTATCCCTGAGCAAAGACTGCACACAGCCGCCCAGTCTGAGGCGCACATCCTGGAGAGCAAGCACCACAATTCAATGTCGACAAAGTCTGCTCGCTCTTCTAAAGTAACTAGGCTGGATCTGTTCTGAGCTGGAGCCGGAATTGCACATGTGACTAGACTGGGACAGGCCACAGGCAGACAATAGGCACTGGTGGCTCTCGGTCATCCTGAGGCCCCAGTCATAGCGGGCAAATGATGAAGTGAGATATGCCCAGATAATTCTGGCAGGTGACCTGCACCCACGCACTGCAGAGGAAGGCAAAAAGCCCCCCGGGCCCTGCCAGTCTAACCTGGGGGGAAATTCCTTCCCCACCCCACACATGGCGATCAGTTAGATCCTGAGCGTGTGAGCAAGAACCAGCTGGCCAAGCGCCTGAAAGAGAGAATGCTCAGTGCCACTGCAGAGCCCTGCTGCTTCCTGCCCAATGTCTCATCACCAGCCCTGGCCATCCCAGATGCTTCAGAGGAAGAAAAAACCCAAAAACACAGAACCCTGGGGGATCCCTTCCAGACCCCTGCAGCTGCAACTCTAGAGCATGAGCTTCACCTTCCTATTTTTAACCAGTTTCTATGCCTCTGGGTCCCACCACATCCTAACATTAGCCCCAGTGCTAGCTAGTGTCAGGAGAGAATAGTATTCAATGCAGTGTACAAACAAACAGTCGCTAATCTAGCCTCGGCACATCCCTCGGGTAAGTATTTCTATCTGCGGCTGGGGGACCTGAGCAAGGAGGGCTAAGTGACTTACCCAGGTTCACAGAGGAGATGGTGTCAGAACCAGATTGCAGCACAGGAATGCTGGGCGCCGATCCCTTGTCATCATAACGCTGGACTATCCCCCCTCTGTATTCAGTGAGAAATGGGACCCTGCCATCGCAGCTGTCCAGGCAGGCTGTGAGGCATTCGAACTATCAACTTCCATTAAAACAAAATCAATTAAACATTGATATGAATAACCATTAGAGGAGAGAACTGGGTTTTAGAACATGAACCTTATCCTCATTCTAACTGCTGCTGGGTGGGAGAAAAAAACCATGTGGGTGACATGTGCCTGTGTAATTGGAGAATAATAGAAGCCATTTTCTCTCTCTTTGTTCAGGGTCCATTAGAACATGATGAAATGAATTTAGCTCTGATTCCACTAGCCTGAAAGCCTGACATGTCGAAGTTTGTGTGAACCGAGCTGTTCTCTGCAGGGAGGGCGGGGCTGGCAGTGGTATCTGTTTACACTGTCCTTTGAGACAGAAATTTCCCAGTTCCCCGGGTCTGAACCAATACCGTTTACTCAAATTGTCCAGCTCTCAACATCTGTGAGCTCCTGTAGAACAGGATCTGCATCCAAATCCTCCCTGGGTTTGCTAAACCAAAGCTGGCCCTGCCTTTGCACACCTCTGCCAAGAGGTGAGGTCACATGGAGGCAGCTTCCACAGGCCCACTCACTGAAAGCACCCCACCTTCTGTTTGGTTGCAGGAGAAACGTATTGCTTCACTGGATGCGGCCAACGCACGGTTAATGAGTGCCCTTACTCAGCTGAAAGAGAGGTACAGCATGCAGACACGTAACGGGATCTCCCCCACAAACCCAACTAAATTACAGATTACAGAGAACGGAGAATTCAGAAACAGCAGCAATTGTTAACCTGCGGAGGGAGCTGCTGCAGGAGAGGAGGCCTGGCCTGAAAGACTGCGCAGCAGCAGGGGTGAGCCGTGCTTCAGAGAATGGCTGCTGTCTTTCCCCAAGCTCCCCAAGGAACCAGCTCCTTACTGCAGATGGTGCACGTGACTGCTCCTTGGTGGAAGACACCAACGCCAGCGAGTTGAGAGGATCAAAAGACCGAGTTGTGTGAAATGTGTGGAAAAAGGAGAGCTCCGTATATGGGGGGATTGCTGTCACGGGTGGATTTAAGTCAGTGTTTAATGTTTAACCTTTTCCTTCTCAAACTGCCTAAAGGACACACCTCACATTCCTCCTGGCCCATAATAATGGCCTGGGCATGCCAGTAAGCAGAATAAAGGGGGCTGGAAAGCCTGTGCCAGGCCCACTCAGGCTAGCTTCAGTGGTGGGTGTCTGCTGGTAAAAGCTCAGTGGAGGATGAGAATGTATTGTTGTGAGACGCACTTAGCCTAATTCCAGCCCATGTCAGGAAATGCTCTGCCATGGCACTTAGTTTGCTCGGTGGGTGGTTCTGTGTAGCTTCACGTCGAGGTGGCCACAGCACATCCCTCCTGTGTGCCACTTGGAGTACACTCCACGCATTGGTCCATAAACGAGTGCCTTTCCCTGGCATTGTTCAGTAGGGGAGATGTCCTGTGCCATGCTGGAGGTAGTGTGCCACCGTCTGTTTGATGCTCACACAAGAGAACTGGGCTTTGAATGAACTCAGGAGAGCAGGGTCTGACGTGCAAGGTGTGCAGGGTGGTAGCCAAAAGAATGCCAGCAGAGAGAGACAACAGTGCAGGTTACTGGGAGGGGAGTGAATAGCACTTTAGCAAGATTTGCTGGGCTACACAGTGTCACAGCAAGCGTTACCTCTGTAGGACTCCGGCGCTCACTGGAGAGTCCAGCATATTATACCTAAGATGGCACCTTGCGGCAAGAGAACAGCGGTCTGTATTTGCTTTACTTTTTGCCAACCTACTAGTCAGAGGTCAAGCCAGTGCAGCTGGTGCAGGCTTGTTGTGTCCAAGGCAGTGGGACAGTTGTACGCCAGCAGAGAAGGGGAGCTGGTGTTCTAGGGATGGTTTCTTCAATTCTAGATGCAGCTTCTTCTCGGCAATCTAAGGGGAGGGAGGGGCACACTGCCTTGTCACAAATATAACACAATGAAAAGTTCCACACGAGTAGCATCCCACTAAACTTCCTTTTATTGAACACAACAAATATCACGTCTGCTCATCTCACCCAGGTGCTTAGCCATTGGGTTGTGAAGTGTGGGTCGCTAGCCACAACATTCTTCTGAGTGATTTTTGAAGTCCCATCACGATTCAGGGAGTGGAATTGGGTTGACCCCAGTATTTGTTTAGGATGCGGCTGCTTGCTTGGAAGAGGAAGGGTTATTTGTGTGTGGGGGGGATGCTACATGCAAAAGTGTGTGCAAAAGTCAGGAAAAAGAAAAACCCTGAAGAAGCATGAAGGTTGGTAATTGTATTTCTTTTCTTTCACAGTATGCATTAGAAAAAAATACAGCCCATTTTCTGGAATACTGCCCTCTTTAGATTGGGAATGAGCACTGCATGGAAATTAACAGCCTTGAAGAATGTAAAACATGCTCATAAGGGAATAACCAACAAGAACAGCAGCAGCCACCGAAATTCCCATGGTCAGGAGGCACTGTGCAGACATAAGCCAGGATTAGACTTTCCTAACTGCTGAAACAAGTAGATTCGGCACATTCAGACGTGTGTTGCTCAGCGGAGAGGCCATCTCCTTAGCGGGGGATTATGCCACTGACCTGCCGCCAGTGCAGTTTGGTTGTGTTTTTTAAAGTTAGTCCTTCGTGATTCCCAGTCTCAGAACAGGTCATTAATACTGAGACCCAGAGAGATGGTTTCTCTGAGACATGGATGCCACTGTACAGTGTATAGGACGTCTGCCTATTCCTCCCATTAAGAGCATATACTTGCTGTATGCTTGTCCTAGTTTGCCCAGTACCGTGTTTAAATGTACACTCAGAAGGGACTAGGATACTGAATTGTGCATAGGCTTAGGTACCAACTCCACAGTATCTAGTCTGTGCGAGCAGGACACTGTTTGCATTTCTGTGCTGTCCCGCAACTGCAAATCCTAAAAAGATTCACTGTGGAGGGGATTATTTTAAAGTTAAAGCTGCTTTTTTCTAAAAGCTTCTCTTCCACGGAAGCCCCAGCCCAGGTCACACAGGGCTGCACCTTCTGCAGCTCCGGATCTTGGATGGTTGACGGTCTGTCTGCGCTCGAAGCTCTCCACATGCAAGGAATGCCGTCCCATCTCTTGATTTAAATTCAGTGTGGCATGAACATAAGACCAAAAAGAGGAGCTCCTCAGAGCCAAGTGACCATTGAATATTGGAGAATTAGCACAAATGGCTTTGAAGAAGCTCACAAAACTGACAGCCCCAGGAGAAAGACCCAGACAGGTTAGGAGTATACAGGGTACTATGAACAATTTGGTACATACGCTTACATCCGCCTTTGTCTGTGTCAAATATCTTTAAAGAACCCTGCAAAAAAAGACTCTTTTTAAACAGCTGGTACCCGGAGATGTACTTTTAGCTCTGGTTATTTTTTTAGGGTCTGAAATATTCCTCCTGTGAAAGATGGAAGCTGTTTCACATAGAATGCTAGGCAGGGGTGGTGGACGGGTGTCCTAGCAGGGACTGATTTCCATTCTTACACGGAAACTTCAGGGAATTGTTTTTGGATGCAAAGTCAGTGCTCGCCCTAAGAACTTGCAGGGGGACTCCCCCGCCGAAACAATTGTCTATTTAGAACTGAAGCTAAGTACTATACATCTTAACCTACTCCTCAGCCCTGAGCCAATCCATTGCTCCATTAACTTTACAGGGACTACATTACAAAGTCTTGGTTAACACCAAAATCTCAGTTAAAGCGTGCACGTTGTGCTGCTGGCGTAACAGAAAACCTACACCCTTCCACAGGGAGTTATTTAAAAACTAACATTTCCAGATCCGACACCTTCTGATGTTCTGTAGTTTCCTGAGCCAGTATGAAAAGGAACTCAGTCCCAGAAGAAATCTCTTCTTTGGAGAGATGCCCCCTAAACTGCAAAACATGGGATCTGGATCTGGAGCTTTGGCTCAGGCCCATCTCTAACTGTTACTTCAGTTTGTGGTTTTATTTATAAGCTGCACACCAGTGGGGGGCTGTGAGTGCAATGCCTATCCTCAAGCCTGGTGTTTCACATAGCAATACCAGAGACGATGTGCAGAGGTGCTCCTAGCGACAGAGAGTAAAACCACCACTCTACTGACCATCATGCGACCTGCTGTTTTCCTTCTCGTGCTTTCTGCGACAAGAGCCTATTCTAGTGCAAAAACTGTAAAAGTGTAAACAAGACAAACATTGACAGATTTTTATCTTGATGCAAGTCTTACAATTTTTTGTATATGTTCTTGGTGTTTGACTGTAATGTACCTATTCACCCAACAGTTGTATATAGTAATTTACTTCTGGTGCTGCTTATTTGGTCAGGATTTGAGTGTCTCTATTGCTGGTTTGTTTTGTTTTTAAACAGAGGTGGGCTCAATAAGCAAATTCAGATCTGGGTTCAGATTTCAGCTGCCCCTGGGGATGGAACCAAGGTTTTGATTTGGGGTGATGGAGAGAAAACGCATGAGGCTTTGGGATGTGACCTATCCCACGGCTGCTGCACGCTGTAAGTCTAATACAACGGGGGTTGTGCTTTAAGTTCAGAGCCAGAAGCTCCTACCAACTACAACAGTTTAGTAACCAAAAACTTCTTCCCATTCCCCCATATCTATTAAGCAGAAATGTCCTCCACCCAAACGGGTCCTTGGAATTCTGCACTGTGGTTTTTGCTTGTCGCTGTTTGAGCACTCCTGGCATTGGGAGCAGTGTCCTGACTCCCCCCACCTGGGTACAGTTGTGTAACTTACTGCCGGCTCAGGACACACTAGGTTATGCTGGATCAATAGACTGGAGGTCTCCCCAGGCATGTGATAGGGATTTGCTGAACCTGGGTGACAATAGCTGTGCTTCATTAGGTCCACCAAGCTCATTGCCTTTCTGTAACCATAAACTCCCCCCCTCTGCCGGGGAAGAAAACCAAGCAAAGGTACAGGGGGGAACAACCCTGCACTGATCTCCAGGGTCTGGCCTCGCCACAGATCACCTCTTGGGTCTTTTCCAGCCCCGTTCCGGCATGCTGCCTTCAGGGTGAGCTGGGACTCCAACTCTGCCTTTCCAGTTCTGTAATCTGAAGTGAGTGCAGCTGCTGCTGTTCCTTAGTTCCCAAGTGATTCCTTGAACTGCCCCAGATGGGAGGCTGTTCACTTCTAGCCAGATACTGTGTCTGTGCTAATGCCCGCCCCCTCCTCCCCCCCATTATGGGTCAGCCCCGGGCACCCTTGGGTGACTGCTGTGCAGAGAAGAGCTGTCATTTTCTTTTCTTGGAGGGGGAGTGTGTCTCATTTGGGCCAGAGAGAAACTTGTTCATTTGCTGAGCAGTGTCTTTCCAAACCACGGACAGTCTACAAACGTCCTCAGATGCTGGCTCTTTGGAGCAGGGGTTTGGTTTCGCCAGTTGAAATTCACGGGTAATGTGAGGTGTGACATTGCTGTAAATTTTAGGTGGTTCTGCATCAACTATCGGCACCCAAAGTGCAGTCTCCATGGTCACATATTCCTTTATCATCCATCACTGTGTCTTAAGATATACCTCTCTCTCTGTATATCTGCTTAGGCTGATACTTGTTCCTGATCAGCAGTTGCTATGTTTTATATCCTCTTAAGAAGAAAAAACAAAAAACCTTTTTTGTAAGTATGTTTAAAAACAAAGCAACGTGGAAGTGTTTGCTGAAACTCCTTCGGCCTCTTTTAAACTATGTAATAATGTACAGAGAAAGTTGTTGGTGTTCAAAGAAATGATGTGGACGTGCAATTTCTGTACATTTGCAATTAGAAATATTAAAGATTTATTTAGCTATTTTATGTCAGGTCGCCCACAGTGTTAATCAGTCAGACCCTGCCCAATTTGGCCCCGGGTGGCAGCCTGAGCTGGCTTCTGCTGTCTGAGTCATTAGTCTTCTATGGGATTAAATACTACAACAAAACTACAGGTCTCTTCAAGTGCGTAATGGAAGGGAGGATGTTCCTAGACAGAAAACAAAAGACCTCAGGGAAGCAGAAGGGGAGCTGCTGGAAACCACCATCTTAGGGGCAAGATCTCAAGAATGGCACAAGCCTAATCTCTGGTGAAACTCAGACCAGCACCAAGGCACCAGAGGATATTCACGCTGCACCCTGCACCCACCACTCCTCTTTGCGACACAGCAGTGTTAGACTGACGCCAGACATGGGGACAGAACTTGGAACCTCTCCCTCCACCAGGAGAACAGCTGAACAAGATACAAAAGAAAGTTCCAGGGCACACAGACATAGGAGAAGGGAATTTCTTAAAGCAGAGCAGGCAGTCCAGGGTTTGCTAAGATAATGGCAGCATCAAGGGGCTTGCCAGGAAAGCAAGTTAGTCCTGGAAACAGGATGACAGATCAAACATGTGCCTCCTAGCACCAGCCCCCTCCCCTGGAGGACCCTAGACACAGCGATACCCATCAGCTGCAAGGTGCACACAGTAAGACTAGAGCCCAGGAACACAGACACTGCGCGGCTGGGATCCGCTGCTACGCTGGGCAAACCTGCCTGCCTGTAGGAGAGAAGTACAGCAACCATGGGCACCACCCCAGGCCAAAGGCTGGCATTTGACAGCTGGGGGCAGTGAGCCCCTGCACCCAGTGCACAGACCCAGCCTGGGTGCCAGTCCTGGCACAACCCCTGCTCTGGAGGCTCAGCTGTCTCCATCCCCCTCCAAGCGCTGACAGGCTCATTAATACATTGTCACAATTAAAGTGGGGAATGAGGGGCCACACCACACGTGGGCTGTGGGTTTTCCCAGCAGGGGCAGCAGTTAAAGAAATCACTTGCCTCAGATTTTCCAATCTGCAGCCCCATCAAAGGGAAGGCATGAGAAATCAAAGTGCCTTCCTGGCTCTGGCATTGGCTGATTCGCGTGCCACCCCTAATCAGCCCAGAGGGGAGCTGTCACACTGGGAATGAAGAGTCAGGAACAAATGCTTCCTGGGCAGAGCCCCCACACTCTGTACTCACAGCTAAGCCTCTGCTCCCATGGCCTCCATGCAATGCCTGCCTAGCCCCACCAAACCAGTGTCCTCCCTCCACTCGCGCTGAGTAGGTCTTTCCTAATCACTGACATTGCCTTAGTGTTTGGCATCCCCAAGGACCCAACTTGCCAAGTGCATGTAAGCTGAAATGCAGCCACCTCTGGGGTGGGAAGCACAGCAACATGACCATTCAGGCCAAGCAATGAAGCCTACTTTAGCCACTTGAAATACCAGGGCAAATTTAGGAGGCAGAATCCAGTTATCCAAACAAAGACTAGCCAGGGCCTTTGCGATAGCGGTTATGTGGGAGGGCAGAGACTTAAATATTGCCCCCAGCACAGCCCCCTGAGCATGTCCCTGGGGCAGAAGGTAATATTGGCCCAAGGGAAGCTTGCTACCACCATGAGGCAGTTCCTTGGAGGGCTCCAGCCTGACATGAAGATGCTAAATGAGCTGGCCCATGATTATACCCTCAAGGTGGCCGATTGCTGCAGCCAGCCTGGGCACATGGATGCTGGGGGTAAAGCAAATTGTACCCTGGCACTGCCACACCAAAACAGAGCAATGTCTGCAAGGAGCTGCAAGCTAGTGAGAGCACAGAGGAGAGGCCCTCCTGCACTACCTGTGTTGGAAGGGGGTTGCTCTGGAGGTGGGATGCACCTCTCCAGGCTTCTTCCTCTCTCCCCTCCATTGCCCACAGGCCCAGGGCCAAGCTAACCCATTTTGTCATGCAAGCAAGCTGGGGGGGGGGTGGGAGGAGGGTGCAATAGGCCCACCTCTTGATTAAGCACCCACCTCCATGCACCCCCTGCCCCACGGCTCCCCTCTGCTCCATCAGTTCATCTCCTTGTCACTCACTTTTCCCCTTAACTGGCCAAGCCTACGCGAGCAGGCGGCACAGCAATGCCTCATCCAGCGGGCGGGGCACGGCCTAGCGCAGCTGCTTCAGCCCGACCCCATGCCTGCGATACTGCGGTGCCTGTACAGTTATTTTTAAAAACAAGCGGCCTTGGCAACGATTAAAAAAAAAGCTGTGAAATGTTAATGATTGTGCCAAATGCAGAAGCGTTGCCATTTAACTCATGGATGAACACAAACCAATTTACACACAAAAGAGCAGCATGAATATTTCACACGCTAGCTACAGGCAGAAGTGTTTTCTCAAGTGTGATTTCCTCCTCCAAGCCTGTCACTTTTTCAGCCAGTTTGTTTGCAGGCATCACTCTGGCCCCCCTGAACGGTAGCCAAGCAGCTCGCGAGGACGGGGGGCCTTTGCTCATGTGCCAGGCTTGTCATTGGGAACATGCAGTCACATTTCCCTCCACCCAACTGTTAGACAGTGTCAGCCCCCCCCCTCCCCCACACACGTGGGAGCCTGTAGGCTATGTCTACACTACACCTGGAGGGGGGGGGGGAAGGCGGCTCGTGTACACATCTCATGCTCGCTTGAGAAGAGCAGGTGAGAGTCACTAGTAGCAGCGTCTGGTTGCACTTCGAGTGCACAGACGTGCCTGTGTACAGTGGGTACGAACGCTGCCTGGCTCAGCCCTGCCTCCACTCCCACGGCTGCCCGGCTCCTTAGCGCCACGCTCGTGCCATGTGAGCTGGCAGACAGACACGTGTAGCCCACACCCCCTCGGGGGGGGGGGGGGGGTTGGTCCCAGCGAGTGGCACTGAGACCACTTAGAGCAGACATTTTTTCTCTCTCAACAAACAGCCTGTTGGCTTTTAGCTCATGCACTAAGCTCCAGAGGTCCCTGGTTTGATCCCGCCCGCAGAGAACGGGGGACAGGAGGGGTGCTGTCAGCGTTACACAAGCAGGAGCATCCCACCTCTGACCCCTACTAGGCACAGCCACCAACAGGGCACTAGTAGGGTGTGATGCAAGGCCAAGGCTTGGCACTGGGTGCAGAGATGCCCCATTGATCCATGCGTGCAGTGACCCCACACACACACCTGGCAGAGGGGGCAGCAGTTAGAGAGAAGTCACCAGCAAGCAGCTGGCCCATGGTGCATTGCCCAGCTGTCACGGAGCAGAACGGGCCTCGCTGGTTGGCCAGGCCTACAAGGCAGCCCTTTAGGAAGGGGTCCCAGGCCACAGTCCCAGAGAAGCCACCACCTCACACAACACAACACGGGTACTTCTTGCAACAGCGCCAGGTATCTGACTGCTAACAGGCTGCCATCACTGCCCAAAGCTCCGCACGGAATCAGCTCCCTCACAGTCCATTTCAAACCTGGCCTTTATACCCAGACACCGAATTGGCTTCCTGCCTCTCAGCCTGCTCACTCCCTTGCTTTGGGGGAAAGAGGACTGGCACTGTGCTTGTGCCACCAGCCAGCAGCTTCTGGGAGCTGGGCCCAGCCCTCAGGGCACAGAGAGGGCACCATAAGCCTGGCAGGTAGCATTAGCATTGGTTGAGTGCCACTGAAGAGCTTCAGGAATTTCATACAAAGAACCAGCCCTGGGCCGGGAATTATTTCACTTCCT
The DNA here is from genome assembly GCF_003597395.2 of Chelonoidis abingdonii. Classification (NCBI taxonomy): domain Eukaryota; kingdom Metazoa; phylum Chordata; order Testudines; family Testudinidae; genus Chelonoidis; species Chelonoidis abingdonii. Next base: position 21,997,312 of record NC_133792.1, read on the forward strand.
CTCTCTTACGGCACCCAAGTGATATTAGTCCAAATAGCTGCAGCCTGAAGCCCTCTTGCTTAGCCTGCAGGTGTCTGTGACAAGGAGTACCTGCAGAGTCACTGACTCTAAGGCCCTGGTTTCCCCACACCTGGGCTCAGAACTGCGCTGCTTAGTTGCCCAGTCATGAGAAATGGATGGCGATTGCGCTGGCTGTTTGACACCTGCAGTGGCCTTCCTGGCACACCTGCAGGGACAGGAGCTGAAGCGAGGCAGAGGAGAGAGGGAGGAGTGCAGCACCCCCCCCCCCACCCTTTCTGCCTGGCTTCGCCACACTTCAGTGCACCCTGGGTCTGGGATAGTGACCGCCTGGCACCCCTGGAGGCTCACCCGAGTCAGACGTCAATACATTTCACCTGGAAAGTGAACCCAGGCCCAGCTACAAAGGGTTAATGGGGGGAGGGGCAGACTTCTTGTCAATAACCATTCTTAGCATTGGAGGTTTGTGCTGCTACATTGGGACAATCAATGCCATCATGTTATTCGTAACGATGTGTATTACCGTAAGGCCCAGCAGCCCAAGTCTTGTCCCATGTACAGCACCTGGCGCCAGACACAACAAAAGAAAAGTCCCTGCCCCAAGGGCCAGCTGGGAGGGCTCAGGCAGGGCGGGCTATCTGTGAAGGCAGGCAGGGGCATGACACAGATGCTGCATGTGGTCCTGTGAAGGAGACACACGGAGGTGACATGCTGCCCAGATACACATGGCAGGGGTGGACTGATCCCGGGAGTATGGGGACACACCCTCACAGGCTGGTAGCAGCTGGGGAGGGGGGGCATGGAAAGCATACTGCACCCACCCCAAGCTGCTCTGAACACTAACTACTCCCGAGTCCCAGAGGGGCTGTGAGTTTCCCAGTGTTTGCCAAGCTGGTCAGAGCTCCAGCTGTAACAGGCATGTGCAGGGACAGACCAGAACCTCTTACTCCTGCAGCAAACCCTTTGCTCCCCCTGGGTTTATGGTTTGAGACCCTAGGGGAACAGGCACCCATAGGGCTTGTTTTGTCATAATTTAACATTGGAGAGCTGTGCACGCTGGGGAGACGTTAGCGCTGCAGCGGAAGCTGCTCTGCCTGGAAACACAGGGCAGGCCGGGCCCAGAGCCCCTAGTCCCACAAGGACAGTGGAAGATGAGCCAGCACAGCTCTGCCTGGGCACAAAGCTGCATTCGCTGGCTGTGTTGGTCTGATGCTGCCCAGCCACACAGCCAGCGAGTTGGTCCCATCAAGGAAAGCAGATGAGTAGGGAAGGAAGGAAAGAAACACAAAAACAAAACAAAAAAAAAAAACAACACATGATTTTGCCCAGCAGCTGGAATCATTAAGGCTGCAAGCAGCACTGATCTAATGCTGGCCAAATCTCAGCTCATGACAGCTGATGAACTGGCTTCATTAAAGAATCCCGTGGCGTCCGCGCAATCGCATTTCAACCCTCACCACTATAACCAGAGGCCTAACTGGCTCCTTACACCTCCCATCACTTGCTCCCTTGCTCTTGGGGAGACCAGTGCTTTCACTGTGATAGAGGAAACAGGCCAGATTCTGGGGGGCTGGCCCACCCCCAAAGCTCGGTCACAGCAGTGACGAGGCACAGATCCCTACAGGGTCAGCCACAGCAGGCACTACTGCTCACAGGGCATTACGGGGGCAGGGTGGAGCATGCTGGAGGAGTGTGCTCTGGCCTGAGGGGGCAGAGAACAGACTCAGCAGGGCTTTGCAGGCTGTCACCTGCTGTCTGCCCCCTTGCACAAGCCTCAGGTTTGCCAGCTCTGATGTTGGGGGAATTAGTTCATGGTGCGCTACAAAGGCAGGTCACCCAACCCTTCCCCACCCCCAGAGACTTCTTTCCTCCCTAAAAGGCTTTTGCCAACGCTAGAGCGCGGCTCCGATCCAGCACCAGAGCAGGGAATTGCCATCTCAATCTCACGTTCATGCTAAAGTCTGGTCAAATCAGTACCCGACATGACAGGAAATGCCCAGCACAGGCCACACGCTGACCCTTGGCTCCAAAACCCAGGCCTTTTCTTTGGATTTCTATCCCCACAACCAGTCCAGTCCTCACCCAGTGTTTGTACTAGCTTACTTGAGGATGCATGTTGAGAGAGAGATGATGGGCCACTAGTCAGGGCACTAACTGGGGACTCAAGAGACACAGGTTCAATTCCCTGCTCTGCCCCTGACTTCCCCTGTGACCCTGGACAAGACAATTCATTTCTTGTGCCTCAGTTTCCCCATGTGTAAAATGAGGAGAACACCCTTGCCCTACCTCCTGGGATACACACACTACAGATTGTGAGGTGCTCAGATACTATGGTAACTGCAGGCATACAAGCACCACTGCTACTTAGCGCTACAACCCCCTACAGTGGGCACAGCTATATGCACTCCATCTACGCATACCCTAGGAGGCTGTACTGATTGGAGTCCATTGCCAACCTGTAGCAGGGTGCTGGTGCAAAAGCACCCAATTAGCCCCTGCCCGGTCAGCGCCAATCAGGGGAAGCAGATTGGGGCTGATGGAAAAGGCCTGATGCCAGCCTGAGGATTGGCAACACCTACTGGCCTGACAAGCCAAGGGCTATAAATGCTGAGAGGGGGGCCAGGGAGAAGTCAGTCAGTCAGGGAGGGAACTGGAGGCCTCCTAGCTGAAGGCTGCCCCTGCCTGTAAAGGAGGTGACTAATCCTGCACGGCTTGTCTATAGACAGACACTGGTGGTGAGAGAACCTTTTGTAAATAAAGACTCGGGTGTTGCATGATGCTGAAGCCTCTCTGAGCCTTATTGGGGGGCAGCAAGTGGGCCCCCAGAAGAGGGGCAGGGCATGGAGCTCTGTTACACAACCCCTGGACAGTTACAGCTGCAGGCCAGCTGTCAGGCAGCCCCCCGGGCCCTGTTTCCTTTTGCCCTCTGGCTGAGACACAATCGTAGCCCTAGTCCAACTGCAGCTCCTGCTTCACCCTACCCCTTTAACTAATTCCCTTGGTTTGGCCTTTCAAAAAGTAGACTGAAAATGTGGAGGCAATTCATTAAAGCACTAGGAAGAATTAGCACCTGTGCCTCATTAACATCAGCATAATTAGTTCCTCAGAGAACTGAGGGAGACAGCTTGGCTGGATCAAAATGACTGAAGATGTGGAGAGTGCCTGTGGCAAAGCCGAGCAGAGAGGCACTGGCTCCAAAGCAAATGGAGCTCAGAGTTTTCTAGCACTTTCAACCACCCCCCTTCTGGGTTTGTCCGGGGCCAGCAGCAGGAGGGCTAACACCCCACCCTGCGTTACTACTGCTCCCCTCCCTATGTCGGTGTGTCGGGGACGGTACAAAACCCAACCTGCCAAAAACACTCAAGTGGGTCTGGCTTCCAAGCCTTCCCCCCACCACAGCTTGGAGTGTCTGGAGCCAGGGCTTCTGCCTGGACCCTGCTCCTGGTTTCCTGGCATTTTGCTCTGCTTGGGCAAGGAAGAGGGGGAGGGATAGCTTGGTGGTTTGGGCATTGGCCTGCTAAACCCAGGGTTGAGCGCCCAATCCTTGAGGGGGCTGTCATAAGCACAAATCTCAATTCTGAACCTTAGCGTCCAAAATGTGGGTGCCTAGCATAAATTCCTCAAGCTTAATTACCAGCTTAGATCTGATAGCGCTGCCACCAGCCAGAATTCCCAGTGTCTGATGCACTCTGGTCTCCCCAAAACCTTCCCTGGGGGACCCCAAAACTCAGATGCCCTGAGTCTACAACAAAGGGAAATAACCCCCTCCCCTTGTCTCCTCTTTATTTCCTTCCCGGCTTCCCGCCCTGGGTACACTAGGAGATACTGTTTCAAGTCCCTGAAATGCAAACACAGAGAGATCAAGTTTCTTTCACCTTCAGTCAGAGTCCCTGCAAAGGTACGCTTTGAAACTCTGACACACAGAGATTTTCCTTTCCCCCCGTTTCCTTCCTCCCCACCAATTCCCTGGTGAGTTCTAACTAGGAAAAAATCCAACAAGTCTTAAAAAGAAAGCTTTATATAAAAAGAAAGAAAAAGACATAGAACTGGTCTCTGTATCTAGGTTGACAATATACAGGGTTAATTGCTTAAAAGAAAAATGAATAAACAGCCTTATTCAAAAAGATATACAATTTAAAACATTCCAGCAAACTACACACATGTAAATACAAAAACAATATAAAAACCTATC
>NC_133792.1:22001662-22108824 GCF_003597395.2 Chelonoidis abingdonii
CAGAGACACAGACAAAAGACACACACCCAAAAATTCCCTCCCTGAGCTTTGAAAAATCCGGTTTCCTGATTGGTCCTCTGGTCAGGTGTGTGGTTCCCTTTGTTAACCCTTTGCAGGTAAAAGAAACATTAACCCTTAGCTATCTGTTTATGACAGGGGCCAGCTAGGAATCTGGGGCAAAAATCAGTACTTGGTCCTGCGAGTGAAGGCAGGGGGCTCGACTCCACAACCTTGCAGGGTCCTTTCCAGTTCTAGGATAAAATATATCTCCATATATTATTATTATTAGGGCAACCAGTCAGTTCCACTGCCAGGCTCCCCTGCACTAGCACAGCTGTTGCCATGTCTGCCTTGCAAAACACTGCAGGGAATTGGATTTGGTCACTGGGATCCATTTTAATTCATGGGACGCAGCTATTGAAACAGGAGCACCTTGAATTTTGGCCCAAACATGCCCTGCCTCCAAGGAAGATGGTTCAGTCTCCACAGAAGCCCTGGATTTCCAGTGACTTTCAGATCTCCATCGCCCCGTGTGACTCACTAGCTGAAGCATGTGACATCTAGCTGTGACCCAGCAGGAGAGCTCCTCGATCTGCTACATACCGCCCCCCATCCTAGCCCGGGAACAGGCAGGACAGTGACTCAGAGAGTGCTTTAATCAGGAGGGTAGGAGAGCTCCTACGTGGAATGGGGCCAGGCACTGGGGGACCTAGGTGTAATTCTGGTAAGGCTGCCTGAAGGAAGTGTCTTCAAGCACAACAGCCTCAACTGTGTAAAGTGACACCTGGCCCTGTAATGACTAGCAATGCTAAATAATTCCTTCCCCCATCATAATCTCAAGCCTGGTGCCCTGGAGCGCTGCAAGGAACTAACTTCACTCCCACCATCCCTGCAGCCCCTGCATGTTCAGGCCCCCGCCCCCCACTGGAGACAAGGTTCTCCCCAACTTGGTCTCTAGTTAGGATTTAATTTATGTAAGAGAAAATGCTCCTTCCCCTTCATCCACTCCCAGTAAAACACCATTCGCAGACAGCAATAGTAGACTGTTATCCTCATCTACATACCAACCACTCGAGGGAACACACCACACACTTTCCAAGCCCACTGTGTTGCGGTTAAAGATGAGAGCCAAGGGCTCCTCCTGAAGGGAAAGTGTGGGTGAAGCTGCCTGGGGAAGGGTTTCCCCTTGGAGCGCTTTGGACAGGTCCTGTAACCCACCACGGGCCGCTCACACGCAGGCCCGACACAGGATATAGGCTGGAACGAGGTGCTCTGACCCCACTGAACTTCACTACCAAGCAGCAGAGGCCTCCGCATGAGAAGCCCCAGTTCCAACAGGCTGTAAGCTTGAGCAGGGGCAGTTCGCACCTGTCTCAGTTGCTCCCCTAAATGGCTTTGGAGTCCAATTCTCAAGGCCCTAGCAGGCGTTAAAGAGCCGGGCCCAGGAGCGGCCGTGTCTTTGCTTTTACCTTCCTTGTTTTTGAAGGTTGTGAGAAACTTGAGCTGGGCAAAGCAAAAGCAGTCCAGGAAACAAGGCATCTTAGTGACTGCAGCAAGCAGGGATTAGTCACTAATACCTGGATTGGAAAAAAACCCTCTCCAGAGGTCTCCGTTATCGCTTCATTAGAGGCCTGCTGGAAAGACCCAGAACATCTCTGTACACTGGACGGTTTTCAGCATCTGAGGCTACTGGAGTCTCGTGGCAGCATTTCCCAGACGCAAGGCTGGGAGGAATGAGATTCTGAATTGCAAAGTAGCAGGACAGAACAACATGGGGAGCGTGGGGCTGGTTTGTGTTTTATCTGGAGAGTGGTTCTAGTCCAAACTTCATCAGAGTTAATAACGGTTTAGTAATTATACCCAGAAAGGATCTGAATCCAATTTAGTACGCGAGACAGAGCGCAATTAAAGTCTGGGGTATTAGAAAGGCAGTTCACTCCCCCCCTCTCCCCTGCAAGTCCTTACAAGGAGGGGCATGTTCTGTGGGAAACCGAAGCACGGACGAAGCCAAGGCTGGGCTCCAAATGCTCCCCACAAAGCTGGGGGCTGACGGCAATGGGGCAGCTGGTATGGCTGATGCAACAGACAATGTAGGACCAAGCCAGCCTTCCCAGGCCACTTAGATGGCTTTTCCTGGTGTATCAGAGCAGTGTCCTCATAGGGAGAACTCACACAGCTGGCAAACAAACCAGATGGGGCCCATTTATGTGAGTGAGTGAGTGAGGCAGGGGGTGGAATACAGCAGATGAACAGCGTTACCAATTCTTCAGATTTTTATGCCGAGCAACTCCACACTGGAAGTTTTTCTGAAATCCTCAACTCCCGGAGTCATGTGCTGAGGAGAGAATCTCAGCTTTCACAGGGCAAAGGGTCCATTTCCAGGGTGGAGAAAAAGCTGGAGATAAGGGCTCCTTAAGGTTCAAAATCCAGAAGCCAAATGTACAGAGAACCCAAATTTGGTTATTTTTAAGTCTCGAGCTTTTGGAGTTTGACTCCTGGTTTTTGAACACTTGGGGCTGGAAATTCTAGCACTGGGGGCTGGACTGGAAAACAAAGCTCTGTCTGTGGGAAATCAGGACAGACACAGGTATGGGGCCTGGAAGCGCCCTGTGAGCAGGTCGGGGTGGACGTTGAGGCCATTATTTTAAAAGGCTTTAGCCAGAGAGATAGAAATCACCACAGGCTGGCTCCTAAAAACCAACCCCTTTTTGTGCTGGGAACAGCAAACCCCACAGCAGTGAGTTAGTGCATGAGAGCCAGGAAGCTGCACAGGTCAGTGCACAAAGGCCCCTCCCTTATTAATTACCACAAGGCATCTCGCTATTTTGATTGCACTTGTTGGAAATGCAAATATGAGCAGAGAAGAGAAGCCTCGTTCCACCCCCACCAGAGCACGTGCTGCTGTGTCTCCCGGAAGGGGATGCTTCTGCTGGCATTTAGATGTGTACTGCCCGTGCGTGTGTCATGGGGCCTGCATGCCAAGCCTGTTCCATGGACAAAGTCACACATTCTTCCTCAAACACCCTGTGGAGGTTCAGAGCCGCTGTGAAGCCATTTCCACAGATGTCAAGATTTCAATAATTTCATTTGATTTTTGATTTCAGCCATTCAGGCTAGAATTCAAACACTGGGCTGCAGCCAGCAGCAGGTGAGAGCGAGCATCACCTGAGAACCCTATTGCTCTGTGTAGTGCCATCAGGGCTGGCTTCCTCCACAGCTGATGGCCTGGAACAAGCCTCTACATCACCTCAAACATAGCACATTTCCTCTCCAGGTTAGAATAGATCTCGTCACTACAGACCTCCTCTGCTAGGCTCCTCGTCACTGCTGAAGGAGTGGTGCACTCTTCCCAGCAAAGAGCCATCAGGCCTACTTTGCCTGCTGGACTCCATCGCGTCCCTCTGCTGCTGTCTCCGGTGCCTGTCCTGTTGGAGAGCTCAGGGATCTTACCAATAAGCAGCAGCAGCCAATGCAAAGGGAGTCCTGTCCACATACCATGGCCCTGTGACTTGAGCAGTGGGTGCATGCGCCCGGCTTGTTTTCAGGGCAAGAAGGCTTAGCTCTCTGGGCCTGTGTTTTCAGTTTTGGACTGATCTCCCATTTCGACATGGCTCTGTCACATTCCCAGTCTCAGTTTGATGTTGGTTTGTGCCTCTTAGTTAGGCCTGTAAGGGATTTCCTGAGCCTCGGCGGCCAGTAGCTCTCCAGAGGGACTAGAGAGCATCTAATCCCCTTTGTCATGTGAAGGCCTGATCTGCAGCACCCACCAATCCCGCTGAAATCAGCGAGAGCCACAGGCCCTCAGCACCTTTGAAAGCCAGACGAACAGCAGGTAGCTGGTGCATTTTCTAACCCTACACTGGGGTCCTGCTATTGCAGCAGAAGGACAATGCAGTCACCAATAGGAAAGCACCACCTATCACAGACAAAATCTTGCTGGAGGCCCAGTGCAGCTGAGCGCAGGCTGAGGGGCTGCAGAGAGTTGCCTTCCTTTAACGGTCCATTTGAAGTGGAAGGGGCCAGGGGAGACAGTGCTGTTTGGTCTGGTTTATGGCCAGACTTAGTCTCTCCTTCCCACATTGGCCCATCTATTACCGACAGCCCTTTGCCTCTCTCTAGCACCATTGCGCGAGGCTCCCAAAGCCCCAGCTGATGCAGGCAGGTGCCACCGGCCCCATTTCACAGACAAGAAAACACTGCCCCTGGTCGCAGTCAGTCAGTAGCAGAATGGGGAACAGAACCAGAGGCCTCGCTGCATTGCCCTGCACAGCCAGGAGCAAACACTCCTCTGCTTCAGACTGAGCTGGGAGAGGTGGTGAAATTCACTAGCTCGTAGCCAGCCAGGTGCATTGCGAGTGGGTGGGGGTGGGGATTCCGTTTTGTCCAAAATAGCTGGTATTTGGCCTTGGTCTCCAACGGCAGCAAATCTGGATGGATCAATGCCTGGATCTGGAACGGACCGGCTGTGCTAATAGAGCAGAGGATGTTTCTGCAGCACACTGGGATGTGGTATTAATGGCAGGTAGACAAGTCGCTCATCCCAGAGACCTGTTTATTATTAGCCACTTGTTGCCTTAGCTCAACCTCTCCCTTCCTCCTCTGAATGCAGCTTGCATCCCATGCATGCATCAGCCCCAAAGACTGGGCTAAATCCTAGAGCAAACATCCTTGTGGAGAAGCAGTTCTGAAGCCAGGCGGCAAACAAACATCCAAAGCCCTGGTGAGGAGGGAACTACGCTTGCACCACTGACAGGCGGCTGGGAAGGAAGGGGACTGGAAAAGCAAGAGGCTGTCATTAGTGGAAACTCATTGTTTGGTCTAATTAGATGATTATCTGGGAACTGCTATTGATGTTCCATGCTTCAACTCCTCTAGATCTGCAGTATTTAAATTTCTCTTCTCTATGGTCTCTCTGCTCCCTCTCTCTTCGTGGCTAATGCACAGGAGAGGGTCACACATCTCCTGTGGGCCCCAGCACGGGATTGCATTACCTCTTTCCAGTTCTTCCGACACTTCCGCCAGGCGCTCTGCCGTATTCAGACTCTTCAAGTCATGTTTTAGTGTCTCCTTGCTCAGGGCGAGCATGCGGGAAGAAAGGACTCACCGTCCCAGAATGGAGACTGGAGCTCTCTCACCGTTTAATCCCGGAGGGGCTGACCACTGGCCCCTTCACTGAGAGCTGCAGGTGCCTGGAGGAGGCAGTGACTGCAGCCTGTGTTGGCAAAGATGAGTGTCAGACAGGTGGACAGGTTGCCCTGGCCTAGGACACATTCACAAACGTCCAGGAGATGCCAGGCTGTAATGCCCCCCCAGCAACAAGCTCTGCTTTGCTTCCACAACTCCTGTGCTGCCCTTGCAACCTGAGGGCACTCACGAGGTTTCCAGGATGTAGCTTTGTCCATCTTTAAGCAATGACCTTTTCAGAGGGCGACTTGGCTCGCTGTCCATTGCCAGCTCCAAGCCTGCATGCCAGCTAATGAACCTCCTTGCCCTACACGCAGCGTGACTGTGCACTGCCTTTCCCAACAGAGGCAGCTATGTTTGTCTGTGCAGTGACGCTTGCGTCAATTTGCGTAGTACATTGGGGGGAGGAAGGTCAGAGAGAAATGGGAAAGGAGGCGTTCGTAACACAGGGAATGAACACTGCTCGATACAGAAGTGTGACATGCATATTGCCCCATCATCCTGCCCTTGTTCCCACACACGGGCACTGCAGCCTGGCACGGGTGGGTAACCCTTTCACAGTCTGTGGTGGGGGCTGTTGGAGATCCGCTGCCGATTCCAAGTTAGTCTTTGCACCAGGCCATGTGCTGCTTTCAAAGCCTTCCCTGCTGTAATCATCGTATTAGGGGCCTGATTTGCCAACAAGAGGTGAACAGCTGCATGCGCCTAATGCACACAATATTCAGCACCTGGCAGACAAGCACAACCACCCAATGGCATGCAAACATCGCTGAATAAAGCTATTTGCATGCAGAATAACCCACCCTGCATGCGCAGCTGCACTAATGGCACAGAACTGACATGCATGGGGAAACCTGGCCCTAATACTGTTCCTGGGGATGCACATTACCATGCATGTACATCTACTGCTGTTGACATTCTTAAAGGCCCCATGTCAGCACCATATCTATGCATCCAACTCACAGTAAGCACTTGAGCTGTCCCAGTGGCTTAAGTAGACAACTCAGGTGCTTAACATTAGACATGCGCTCAAGCACATCACAGGCCATGCTCACCACAAACCTTAGCCATATACTCCTGCTAAGTTTGGTAAGGGACCACTCAGTGCAACACAAATAACTCTCCTCACAGGCCTGCAGGCTGGGAACTTGCTGCTTTATTTAACTGCATGCATCAGGACAGGGAGTCAAGGGGGGGAAGAGGGTGACTCAACAGGGAGGGGTGGAGCATAGCTCCAACCCATAATACTCTGAGTAACCCAGTTAACTCCTTGATGGCCACTTTACTACAGTCAGCAGCACATCAGCATGCCAGTTAGTAAATCCACTTCCATACGCTTATTTCACCAGCTTATAAAAACCCAAGCACAGACCAGTTCTTCCTTTCCCATCCATTAGTGTGAAAATGCCCAGAAAAGACAATGGAGACAGGCCTGTCTGTCACACAAAGGGAGTTGGATCAGCACCACAAGGCTCAGGGGCTGAGAAAAGGACTCACTCCACCATCAAAGGCTGCACCAGGCCTTGGGATGAGAAGCACGTCTTCCCACATGCCAACGGCAGATGCCTTCAGCTAACGCAGGAGGCGGCTTCCCAGGGAGAAGGACGTCATCAGTTTTCCGAGCCTGCCGAACGCAGAGGAGACTGATGAGGCGATAAGGGCTTGCAACGTTCCTGTGCCACATTGAGGCACCGGGACCCAGTTTCTCTTCACTAGGATCCCCGTTCTAATTAACCAATATTTTACACTAAGATCCCTTCCAGAAGGAAGTGGGGCTGGCACCTAAGATACTGAATATTCATCTTCGTTACATTCAGCTAACACGTATTGCTGCTTCCCACGTGCTGTTTTGGGAGACAAACATCAGCCTCTCTGTGGTCTCTCTGTACAGCCGATGTGCTCTGATAGCCAAAGCACCTCACGCAGTGCCTGTGCCCCCACTGCTTTCTATGCTGTCCAACCCTCCCGTCCTCTTTCCCCATCCCAGATCTTGCGCCTTCTTTCGCACAGCTCTGTATACCCAGAGCCCCGCCCAAGGTGGGTCAGCTATGCACTTCCTTTCCCTCTTTCAAAGAGCGCTCCAGCCCTTGGCACCTCCAGGCACAGCCGCGCTCCAGCTTAGATGGGGTCAGGTTTAGTTGTGGTCAAGGACACAGACTGGTGAGCACCTGATTTTCAGCAATGAAATTGTGCACGTGCAGGACCTGCTGAGTGCACAGAAACGGTCATGTGCTCTATCACACAGTGCTGGATCTGCTCAGCTCTTCAGACATATTCCTCTCTCCTGGGCACAGCCACCTAGAGCACAGCGCTGAGTCCTCTTTTGTGCAATCTTTACATGCACACAGATATATTGTCAGCACGTAGGCTCTATAACAGATGCACACGCCGCTCCGGATTTTGTGCATGGAAATTGGGAAGCCAGGGAGTGAAGTCACTGCGTGCGTCGTATGTCTTTGCAGTTTCCGATTATTTTGAAATACGGCCTGGTATGTATGTGTGTCTATCTGGGAGCAGAGCAGGTGGTCGCAGCTTAGGAGAGGGGGTGTGTGGAGGTGCACAGGAGCAGCACTGACGCAGGACGAAGCTCCCTGGCACCAGCCCTTTCAGAACATGCCGGCTTCCAGCGTGCATGTGCACTGCTCCCCCAAATACCAGACTAGGTCACCTGGAGCAGCTGACAGGCCATATGGCATAAGCCCCAATGCCACTCTCATATGTTTTTGGTCATGGGTGCAGTTAGCTGGGGATGGCAGCACCCGTTTTATTACTGCACATGGAAGTACAGTCAGCCACCACCAGGGAAACCAACCCCAGGTCCAAACACATCTGCCAGATGCTATTTAGAAAGAACAATGTTAACAGAGAAAGAGAAGATTGCAATTACTGAGTGAGCGGCATGGGGGGGGGGGGGACAAACAGGGGGGGGAGGGGAAGGAGAGGAGGCGACCACCCCTCCCCCCCCGGGGGGGGGGGGGGGGGGGGGGGGGGGGGAAGGGGAGCAGGTGCCACTCTGCTTTCATTTAATGTGCCAGGCCACTGGTGTCCAACTCAACTAAGATCAAAACCTCTCTCAGGTTGGGTTTTAAGACATGTTCCCTTCACTTGGGGGAAAAGCGTTTTGCAGTTTGTCACTACACTCCCACGCTGTCATCGATCTGAGAGATGCTCCAGATCGGGTTAGTTGGCTATTTAAACAAAACAAAAACAAAACCAAAAACCACAGCCAGAAGGATGTGGACCCCTTCAACAATTTCTGTGTTCTTCTCTCATCTGCTGCTGGGCGATTCATCCTCACATAGCAAATACTGATGCTGGCCCTTTCCATTATAGGATTTTCCCATTGCTGGGATGAGCTATAACAGAATATCTCAGCCATTTGATTTTTGTGCCATATCTTGAAGGAATTAAGCCTGAATAACTGAGGTCCCATGTTGCTGACTTGGATTTAGGACAGTGACATATTTCCCTCTCATCATTAGGAACTAGAATCATTCAGTGAGACCAACCCGCCTAGGAGACCTGGGCTGAAAAAAAGGAAAACCCAGTACCAGTGACCAGACCTAGGGACAGCTGGGGTTTGTGTGTCACAAGCATCCCCACTTCCCCTGTACATTACTGCAGTGAAGCAGGATTATTACACATTCTGACCCACTTCACACTGGCTTTGGAGCTCTGTTAGCTGCAGCCATTCTCTTGGTTCTAAAGCCATGCGATGGCCAGTAACTGCAAGGTACACACTGCCACATGACTTGGCTAGCGAGAGCCTAAGGAAAAAAACATATCCCTGGGTACGATGATCAAGGAAACTCTACCTACCTCCTGCTAGTCCCATAGCTAAGATCATACGTAAACACCACTGACAGCATGGGCTTTGTTTGTAAAAAAAAGGAAAGTTAAGACCAATTTTACCCCCCTGGTAATTCCATTGGCTTCAGTGGAGCTGCAGGAGCGAGTTCGGCCCCATCATTCTGCACCGTGCCATGAAAACACCAGGAAAAGGGGTGGTAGGCTGGTAATGAGGACTGGAAGCTATCGCCATGTGACCACAGCGCAGTGAAGTACAGGTAGGAATCCATGATTAAGACTGGCTGCTTTGCTGGAGGAGGAAACTAAGCCGTGGAGCCGGCAGCATTTCCCCAGAGTGGATCATCAAAATTCCTGTGTATTATGCTCCCCAGACACGTGTCCTGCACAAAAAAGAGCTCACCACTTACAACCTAAAGCCCTGATCCTGATTCCACTGGAGTCAGTAGAAGCTTTCCCTGAATAAAGACAAGCTTTGGCCTCCAGCCCCTTAGATCCAATCGGTCGAGAAGCCGAGCAGGCCTGCAGAAGTTGAATTTCTTCAGGACCCGCGTCACACAGTATGGTCCTGCCCTGAGCCATGAAGATGATCGGTAACTATTTGTGTGTCTCCCACTTTCCAGGGCAAGCGTCTGAGCTGGCAGCCTCCATGCAGAAGAAGATACAGGAATGCTGTGCCTGGTGCGGGCCTGGATGCTGCATTCCCACAGCACCGCTGCTAGCAGGTGCCTACTTCCGTTCACCAGGACCATCGTGTTTACACAGCTCTTTCCTACCTTTCTCGGCTCTAGCCAAAACCGGCCCCTTTCCATTACAACAATGCCACTGACAACTGTAAACATCCCTTGTGCTCTTGCTTCTGGCCAGCCTTCCGCCTCGCTCAGCTCAGTCGCAGCTGAAGACATGTTACTGGGCTGCAGGCATCGCTGACAAAGACTCAAGAGACAGCCTAGCTTTGTTGTCAGTCTGAAGTGCACAGCCAACTCTCTGTGCCTGAGCCTCATGCTTCCACTGCATCCCCACCAGACGGCTGGCTCTTCGCATGCCAGAAGAGGCAGCAGATGCAAGGAATCAGCCCTTCGGATGGTTGATAACAAGAATCCCTTACACAACTGAATGGTCAAATGTCCAACCAGCCTCCAAGTTTGCTGGCTCAAAGCCCCATGCAGTTCTTTGCACTGTCAAAATTGTACCTGACCCTGCATCCTGGCTAGTCATGCTCCCAGAGTGCCTCATACACACACACACACGCGCGCTGCATTTTCATGTGCAAAAACTAGGCCTGGGACATTGTCCAGATGCATTTGTGCCCCTGCAGAGTCTTAGGCCATGGCTGACAATTTAGCTCAGAGTTTGGCCTTAGCCAACAAGCGACTGCCACACACCAACCAGAGACAATGCAACTCCCAGCCTGTATGGGGGGGAAGAATTTATTTCCGAGATAAAGTTTTAGGTAAACATATGTAAATTCGGCGCTGCTTTCCCATTGCTGGCAGGAGTAAAAGAGGTGCTGGGCACTGCAAAGCCTAGAGGCCAGCAATTCGGAAAATGCTGGGTCTGGACAAAGCATTGGGGGATCCCTGCCACAGACGAAGGACAGGTTGGAACCCAGCAGCTCTCCAATTCCATTGCCTCCACTCACAGTGGATTTCCAATGCATATCAGCCACCGCGTGGCCTGGGTCAATGTCTCCCGAGTTGCATGCAAAAGTTCCTGACAAGCAGCTCTGCCTAATGGTCCAGGTACAGAAGTGGGACTCAGATTATGGTCATAGTCCCATGTTGGTCCTGAGAGATGGGGGCAGGAGCCTGGGGGATGGGCTACATGTGGGACAGGAAGGGACCTAGGAGCACAGTAGAGCTGTGACTGGAGTCACGGACAGCTGAGGAATAGTGTAGAAGAAGAGCATGGCATACAACTTTTAATTTCCATTTCCACAGAGGTAGGAAACAGCCCTAGACACTGCTGGCAACTCCAATCTGCCCTGCCTCGAGGATCAGCTGCAGCAACTGTCCAGCGTGTTCTACAGCCCCCAGTCCCTTTCTGCATAGATGTCTCCCAGCAAAGGGCTTTGCATGATGGATGGATGGATGCTAGCCAGAATACGCTCAGCTCCAGCTGCACCCGTCTCTGAATCGCACAGGGCAGAGAGGGAGAGACGTGTGGATTGGAGAGAGAAAATGGAAAGAGGCAAACTAACCTTGACCATCTCTTGCAAAATCATCTCATGCAATTTAGAAGTGAAGCCTTAGCCGGAGACGCGTTGCTACTGCTGCGCTCCCCTGAGGCAGATGTACCCAGCACAACTCCCACTCCGAGGACATGTCTACACTAGAAACGCTGCAGCAGCACTGGAAGAGGTTCTCCAGTTGCTGCAGTGCATACAGCTCTCTGAAAGGCGGTAGCTAGGTCAAGGGAGAATCCTTCTGTCATCTAGCAGTGTGTCCACTGGGGCATATGTTGACATAACTACATCTCTCGGGGGTGGGGGGTGAATTTTTCGTGCCCTGAGGGAATGTATCTAGGTCGACCTACATTTTTGGGTGTAGGCCAGGAGTAGAGACCCATCAGGGTCCTGCTAGTTCTTCAGCGGAGTGACAAGAGCTGCACACAGGATGTTCATGTTGGTGATTATGAAGAGGTAGGCTTGGCACGCTTATGGACCTTTGACTGCGTCCTCTGCAGCAATTTCACACCATTTCCTCAAGACACTACATCAAATTGGCAGCAAGTGGGGGCAATCCGGCTTCTCCCATTAAAACTGGAACATTAATGGTCTCCTGCAGAGACCGTTCTGGCAAGGAGTAAGGAACTTCCCTTACCCAGGAGACTGGAGCAGCCCATAAACAACCCAGACCCCTTTCCTTGTGGTTACTGATTACCACTGTGCTAGCTGCTATCCGAACAGCCACAGGCAGATCCCTGCCCTGAAGCTTGCAATCCAAGAACAGACAAGCAGGCCAAAGCTAGAAGGAAGGGGAGTGAACTAGACACATTATATACAAACCAACTTGATTCTCTGTGAGCAGCGTGACAGGAGCAGGTCTCTGTCTGGGGCAGGCAGCAGGAGAGGACAGAAAGGTCAGTGCCTTGCGCTCAGGAGTTGCGGAGTAAACCACACTGAGCGACTCCCGACCTCTGCGCCACAGCTCTTCCATTCACCGTCACCGAGTTCTGATTAAAAACAAAACCAACTCCCGCTGCACCAAGAAATTAAAGCGCATTCTAATAAATCACCACAAACTCAGAAGATGCCATTAGCTATTAGCAAACACTCCAGGCCTATGGATCAAGGTAATTCAGTATGATATGCTTGGGCATGCAAGGTAATAGGTTTCAGCTGAATACCATGTGACACAGTCTCTGCTAGGGGAGATGAAATGAAGCAGAGAAGGAGACCAGATGTATCTAGCTGAGCATTTCTGATTTATTTATTTTTTTTGCCAGTGCGCTTAAGGTGAAGTGAAGGAGCGAAAGTAAGGCAGGCAGAAAGAAGCAAACAGAAGAGCATGCAGCTGTATTAGACAGAGTCTGGGCAGGGCTCTGCAGGCTCTGGCTGCCTCGGTTTGGACTTGGAAAGTTTTTCATGGTTAAAAAAATAAATAAATCCCCCCAAACAAGCAATCAGCAGGATTTTCACAGGATTCCACAACAACAAAAATAGCGTCTCTCTCAGGTGGGCTCACACTCCCCAGTCAGGCTGCATGGGGTCAGACCTCTCAGAGAGGTGGGAATTTAACCCTGCACAGCTCTAGGCAGAGGCCTGCTGAACTCTCCCTTCCCTGCTGCAATGGCTTGGCACCAGGCCTGGGTCTTCCAGAGCTGCCCCCAGAGCAGAGGGGACGGAGGGCAGGTTTAAAGGCCAGCCTCCAAAAGATGCCAAATGCTGGAGGAGTCTGGGATTTGCTCACCCCCCACCAGGTACCACAGATACTCTGACACGCTCCACTTTGGATAAATCATCCCAGTGTCACTGGGGGAAGAGGGCGAGCGTGCACACACGAGCATGACTCTAGCCTTGCTATTAGAGCTCGACCCCAGGCCTTGGGGTCCCCCTGCTCCAATGACTCCTTAATTAGCGACTGATGGGAGAGACTGGGGGAGCCCCGCCCCAGAGCATCCCAGTGGTTAGAGGTGGCAGGTACCTTGTGAACCGATGGGTCTGATCCAGCAGCGATGCTCCAAGCGCGCCCACCGGCTCGGGCGCTTCAAGACAGCTAGGCAGCCGCAGGCCACCCTTCCCTGCTGTGCGAGTCGCTCCAGGGCGGGGGGACAGTGCCCAGAGGCAGGAACATCAGCACCGAGGGCGTGAGTGAGTTCAGGCGCTGACGGGATTCAGGGGGTTCTGAGAGTCGCAGTGAAGCCAAAACTGGGGTTTAGGCACCTAAAGCCCTTTGTGAATCCAGTCGTAGACTTGCCCCAGGTCACAGGGAGGCCAGGGTGGAGCCAGGAGTTGACGCTGGTCTCCCAAGTCCCTGTCCACTGCATCACCCTCCCTCGGAACACGGAACGTTCCAGCGTTTCTCACCAGAGCGGGGCAGGGTGGCAGTTTGCACACGACCCCCTTCCAAAATAGCAAGGGCCTGGCAGCCTTCGCCTGTGTGCAGGACACCGAGGCTGCCTCCGGAGCATCCTCCATCGGTAAGGACCGGCCAGGAGTGGCAAGAGCATGGGGGATGGGACAGCACCACGGAGCTGCCCTGCCTATACCACAGCCTGACCTGGGGTGCAACCCAGACGGCACTGCTCAGTGCGATGGCGGCCAGGACCCAGCGTCCAGCTCACCGCAGGCACCCAGCAGATCAGGGGCATAGTTATCGTGTTTGCTCTGTTAGCTCTTCTTGCTGCCCCGCCCAGCCCTGGGTGCTTGTCTGCATGTGCTGGGAGTTACAATTCCCATGATCCACGCGGCTCCCAGGGCTGGCTGTGCCGTGTGCTCCCAGCCGCATGAGCCCGAGTGGCTACCCTGCTAGTTCTAGCCCTGGGCTGGGAGACCGGGCGCCGTGGGCTTTTCTTGGCAGTGCAGACACACCCTGGCAGCCAAGGTGCAGCACTCGGGCCATGGTCATACAGGGAGCCAGTGGCAGAGCTGGGACAGAACCCATGTTCATGGCAGAAACACTGCAGTGGAGGGACTGCAGCTGTGCAAAGGGGTGTTTGACACCAGGCCATGGGTAACCCAGGGAATCCCCATTTCCCAGCAAGTGAGACAGGTCAGGCTTTAATCAAAAAACAAACCTCTCCTCCCCCACATACCAAGAAAATTCCGTTTCCAGCAACAAAAATCCACAAGTTTTTGCTGGGCAGGTGAAAATTTTCATTCAAACCAACATTGTTTTGTCCAACAAGTTAAAATTAAAAACAAACAATAACAACAAAAGGAAGGAGGGGGCCAAGTCAGTTTTCAGTTTTTTGTTGAAAATCCTAAAAATTTCATCAAGAACAGATGTTTCCTGTGGAAATTTCTGTTTCTATAAATTGGCTAATCCCTAAAAAACACCTCCACAAGCTGGATGAAAAGCTCCACAAATCTGGATCAGCTCTAGCCATCAGCCCAGCACCTGAGGGAAGGCACACAGGAAACCAGCTTTAATGCTTTTCTAATTCTCTATTAGTATTTCAGTTGGGGTCCCATCATGCTGGGGGCTGACAAACATGTGCTGAATGACAGACCATCTCCCAGGAAGTTTACAACCTGAATAGACAGGAGTGGGAGAAAGCAGCAGCTGTACTACTGTGGCACAGAGGGATTAAGGGACTTGCCCAAGGGAAGCTGGAAGGCAGTAGCAGGACTGGGAACTGACCCTAGATCTCATGAGTTCTACACCACTGCCTTACCCACAAGACCATCTTCTCCCCCACCCCCAATGTCAGAGCATATTTAAGTGGAAGGGGAATTCACATTTTTAAAAGTCCTTTCACAAATCAACTGTTTCATCAAACACACATGGCTTGAAACATGCCTGATGCAGACAGGCTGGACAAAGCACCCAAACACTTTAGAGGCAACCCACCCCCCAGTGATGACTTGGAGAATCCAGCCCCACCTCCCTCTCCCTGACATTAAAGAGATGTCCAGGGGCTAGGGCCAAGGAATAAAGAGCAGGCCACTCTGCCCAACACCCCTAGCAGGAGGCAGCCGGCTGCTGGGATGCTACAACTGCCCCTTGCTCAATCACCACATCAGCCGCTAGATGTGGAATGTGATTGGTCTGTTGAAGGGCTTGAACCTGGGACCCTTCCATCTAAGAGCAGGAGCCTCCATAGCTAAAGCTAGTGGGCGAGGTGCCCCATCTGCCCTGATTCATTAAGCACTCAGATGGACCAGTCCCACACCATGGCCAGGGGGTTATGGGTGGCTCTCCGGTTCCCTCTCCCACCCACAGGCATCCTGTGATTTTAAAGAGTGAATCCGGCTCTTGGCTCCTGAGAGGCTGTCAAACAGGGAGTCAACAAGGCCAAAGAGCCGGCGTGCAGTCCCCGGCACACTCCTGGACATGCCCCGTTTAATATTCCAAGCCAGTGCTGACTCTGACATTTTGTAAACAAGGGAAATTATAACATAAGTTGAATCCTCCGCCTGACTGGGTTCCACTAGAAAGAATGACTCCTCGTTGTTAAAATGCTAAAGTGCTCTAATAGATCTAATGAGTTACAATGACAGCTCTGGGGCCAGAGAGGCGCCGTCCCAGCACACACGGCACTGGGGCTCTTTAGAGTTTGCTTCTGTTCTGCCCTTGCAGGCAATCCAAGGCTCTAAGGTCCTTCTTTGCTATGGCCAGCAGCCGGTCGGTGCCTTCAGTTCTACCCAGCTTTGCCTTCTCTAATCATTATTCCTAGCCGGGTGCTCTGGAACACTGCAGAGGCTTGCATGAGGAGGAGGAAATTCAGAGGACTAATTGCCAAAATAACAGTACAGGCTCCGAAGGGAAATAATGCAGCCGTCGCTGAGACGGTTTCTGCGATGAGCAATGTGGCAGGAGACCTAACTGGAATCACATTCCTTGCTGCCCGAATCTCAAACACATGAGCGTGTTTCCCCATCTACAAAGTCTAGAGGCACCTTTATTAGGCTTCTTTGGCCACAGTTTCCTTAGGGCTCAAGGCAGGAAACCTGCCAAACCAGAATGGGGTTTGATCCGGTTACCTTAAGGGGCTCTTGTCCCTCCCTGAGTCTTTAGGGGGCAGGTCATGCTCAGGCTTCAGACAGCAGCAGCTCACAGGGCTCAGAGCTGCCCATCCAAACGCCACTGTAATGCACTAATGTGGGATCACATAGACCACTCCACACGCAGACAGCAGGCTCCAAGCAGAGTGTTTGCCAGCACGCCTGCAATTCTGAAATTAAAGCCACGCATGGTTATGAGGCATTCAGTTACCTGTAATCCACACGTGAAGCAAGGTGGGAGCAAGCCATCCAGGGACCAGAGGTGGGATCCAGCAACCAGATTTACCGTCAGACCCCAGTGTCCTCCCAGGGCAGCTGGTGGAAGTAACAGCAGAATTTAGCACAATGGAGCAAACTTCTGGGGGTTACTCCCTGCTGAGGAGCTTGTTCCTTGGAGCACCTGTGTTCACCTACAGCAGGGTCAGCAAATCCCCAACTCTCCATGTGCTCAGTATTTTCTCAGAGCGTAGTGAACACGACCCATCTGGAGGTGCCTGGATTAGACAATTAATTCAGTGCTGGGAACTCAAACTCCTCACCAGGTTCTTGGAAGCAAAACCAGTTGGTTATTTACAAGGAACTAAATTATCTTACTAAGACACCAGCAATCATGTTTCTCAGCCACAACTCACAGGCTCCCTGGCCTCCTAATTTACTTAATCTGCCCATTTATATTCCTACTGTGAATCTGACAGAAAAGCAGGGGAGGCTCGTGGAGCCTGAAACAGAATCATCGGGAGCATGGGCTGGAGAGGAAGGAGCCCCATGCTGGGACCGTGGCAAGGACTTGCTTCCACGGCCTGGCTCTGGAACCGTACGATGACAATGTTTCCAGTGGGCCTGTCTGGACCCGAGTGCTTGGAAGAGAGATGGAGGAGGGCTTGCTTCCAAACCTGGAAGCAGGAAAGCTACAGAGCAGCAGCATCCGAGTAACTGGTCACCTTCAGCTCTTTTATAGACTGTTGTCACAAGCTCAATAAAAAAGAGTTAATGGGGTAGGGGAGGGGGGACAACAGGTGGTACTAGGCTGGGATTTCCCATAAATCACTAAACAAGAGCATGAGCATCAAAAAATTATAATTGTCAGAACTGATCATAGCGTCTCTTCTCTTGCAATTCAAGAGCAGATGCAAGATTGAACAAGGGCCATTATGGAAAAAGTAGATGGCAATACATATGTTTTAATTTAAACTCCTTGAAACGTAGTGGTGCTGTGTAAATGCTCTGGCAGGATTTACGGGGCCACATTTGGCAGCCAGGACTTTTATAGCTCATGTGCAGCCATCGCACGCCTTGGAATGGAACGTGCCCATTGCTGAGATGCACGGGAAAGAGGGCAATTATTCCTTTTATGCCCCTATAACACAGAATTAATGTCACTGCTCCAGCAGGGCTCTGACAGAAAAATGAGGCACCCAATGGCAGAGAAACTTGTTACAAAGTGAAATCTCAGCTTGAAGGTGCCTTCTAGGATGGAAGCAGAGATATGGCTTAACTGAGGTGAGCGAAGGGCAGACATCTGCCAGTCTGCCCAGGCTAGGGTGGAGCAGATTCAGAGGAGGGGCTGGATAGAAATGGCCGTACACCAGTCCCCATTTTAACTGTAGAGACACATGCATCCTGGGGCTCTGGACGATTTCCCCTCTCCGCTGTGTGCCTGGATTTCTATTTATTCTATGGCTGGGGTTGGTGTCACATCTCTTCCCCTGATGCCCTCTCCCCTTGGGAGCTGTTGATGTAGGTTTGGCAGCCTTGTCTGCATGAGGGAACTGGCTTGCTGGGTGACTTCCCAGTTCTGATCTCCACGGGGCAACTGATGACTGACCTCCAGGCAATAGGCATGTTCTCTGCATAGGGAGCTACACCTCCCGAAACCCAGAGGCTAAAAATGGGTGGATTTAGGGGTTCCCTGGTATGGCTGTTTTTAGACAAGGTATTGACTGAAGCTCTACACTAGGAAGAGTCAAGCTTTAAACCACGGCTGCGTTGAATGCTGGATGCCTTGTAAGCAGCCCGACAAACAGGCTCAGCAGTAGCTGTTTTCCCCGCTGGGATGGCCATGATTCCAGCAACACTACTCTTCCTCCGATGTCTCTGCAGCAGGCCGCCAGTGCCAGCTTGCTGTCAGAACCAGGCCCCGTTCAGATCCTTCTGCCTCACAAACATGCAGCTTGTGCCAGCTTCCTGGGCAGCTGCCCCTCGCCCAGCCACCTGTCTAAACAAACCCTAAGCAGATGAGCGGAGATTGCAGAGTGACATGTTTCTCTGCATCTTCCCTCTCCCGTAGCAAGCGCTCCCGTCTCGGGTCTGGTGGCAACAGTAGGAGGGGGGTAGCACTGCCTTCCTTGTGGTTGTATTTCTGGCTGGAGTTAAAATTAACTCCTGACTGTGAACCCAGCCGTCACGGCCATATCAGTTTGCCTGGTACTTGGGGAAATTTATCCCCCAGGTCAGCTGGGCTGGCCGTTATCCGGACCTAACGTCTACCACAAACCTCCAAGTGGAGCCAAGAGGATCCTTCGTACAATGATTTGTGGGGAAGCAGACTTCCCATACTTGTTATTGTCCCTGCCAGCAGGTATGTGGGATCTTGGGGAGCAATTACCACACAGGTGGGGTGCAAAATAAACTTTATTAAGAAAATGCCAAAACAGGGAAAATTCAATAGTGAGGGGTATGGGGTTTGTTAAGGTAGACAATTGGGGGAGGGGTTTCTTTAGCAAATAGTACAGGGGGTTTCAAATAGGGGGTGGTACCACAATACAAGTTGGTAACGCAAATTAACCTGGGAAGTAACATGTAACAAGTAGCTAACAATTTCTGTATAAAAGGGTGTCACAGGGCCAGCATATAGCCAACTGACATAGTTATGGAAAATAGGGTAAAGTAACCACTCTAGGTAAAAATGTGTCACAGTGGTATAGAAAGTAAAATGTGAGGTGTGTTAGAGAGAAAAAAGGGTAACCATGGGGTTTTATGCTAGACTTTCAGTTACAATCTGAGGTTTGGGGGTAATAGAGAGTGTGGAGGGAAGGGATTAAAAAGGAGAGAGAGAGGAGAGCGCTTCAGGAGACCACAGAGAGCAGGCAGGCTGCAGGGTTTAAACAGCCAGAGAGCAGAGGGAGATTTAACTTCCAGGAGACAGAGGGCAGGTCAGGCTGCAGGTTTACACAGCAGAGAGGACTGAGGGGTATGGGGTGGACCTGGGTGGAGAGCTCGCGTGGGGGGCAGCAGGAAGACAGACTTAAACCACCTATACAGAAACCAGGGCAAAATCTTGTCTATGAACCTACTTAACCAAGACTAGCACAAATTAGCAGTAACAAGACACAATGCAACAATTTTAAAACCTAAACTGAACAGACAAAAACAAACAATCTCTAAACCTAACTTAAACCACAGCTATGGCTGGGCTGGTTAAGTCCTGGGTGCTGAGGGAAAGAGAGAGAGAGCAGCTAAGATAATAAAATAAGTATAACGAGATTTCACAGAATTTCACAGAGGGATTCTTACGCCCCAAAGGAAAGCCAGCAGAGGTAAAGCAGCAATCATCAGAAGGCTGGTACAGGTCTCATAATTCATGAAGCTCTCTCAGGCGCAGCAATTCGTCTTCGGGGGGGGGGTTCAAAAAACAGGGGTAGCCTCGACAAACTAAAACGAGAAGCGGGAAAGGACCCAGAAAACCGCCTGGCTGATCAGACGGCAGGCTAGCAATGCAGCGAACCCTTTCTGAGTGTCTGGATCAGTAAAATGTCTGGTTTAAGGGCATAGACTGTAGGCAGTCTCCCAGCCAGTACTCATCCTGATTGGCTCAGAGGGCAGGGGAAGAGAAAAAAACAAAAGGCAGGTGAGCACAGAAAGACTATGTCTAGGCAGAGTCACTGTGCAATAGGTGAGCTAGAAGCACATGAGGCGCTATGAATCATGCGCCCAGGGACCGTTAAAAAACACAATAGGCGGCTTGCAAATGACATTGTCGGCACGCCTACACGGGCAGCCGCAGGTTTAACCAAGGGTGGATAACAGGAGCTAACCCACTTTGAAGCGGGCAGTGGTGCCGCAGCTAAGTCGGACACATTGGCGCATCCCTTTGAAAGGGGCAATGGGCTGCTTCCCGGTAAACAAGCTTTAAGGGCCCTGCGCAGTTTTGGCTAAAAGCAACTTTAACAGCCCCTGGGTGGGAGGGAGGGCCGACCAGGAGAACAAAAACAAGAAATGGAGACAGCTGTAAGAAACAAAATGGAATAGGGGGGGATAACTGTAACAGACAGTATCATAGCTTTCGGCTAGCGTCAGATTCTGAACCTTAGCGTTCTATAACGCTGAGAAGCTAGGCCCTATTAACGTCCTTCTAAGCTTAATTTAGGCGAGCTTAGATTGATATCGGTGCGCACTAGCCAAAAATTCCAGGTTTGGGGCTTCGCCTCTGGTGCTCCCAAAACTTCCCTGGGGGAAGCCGCAAGACTCAGAGGCTCTGAGTCTTACCACAAAGAAATAACACCATTTTCCCACCACCCTCTTCTCTCAACTCGATTTCCTCTACTGGCTAACCTGAGAGTTACTGTGCAACCTCTTTACATGCACAATAGCCAAAATGGGCAGTTCCCTCTCTTCAACAAAGAGACAAAACTAAAGACAAGGAAAACAGAAAGATTCTCATCTCTCTTGCCCCCGCAAGCTGTCTTACCGCCGCCCTGGGACCACTAGGAGAGTTGAACACAGAGAGCAGATATCCCCCTCCCCCCTGTCTTATCCTTCTCCGGACGGTACCTTGTCCTGGTGGGTCCTAACTAAAACAAAATCAAGCAGGTCTTAAAAGAAGGCTAAACTTTTAATAAAAAAGAAGAAAAGAATAGAACAGAAACAAAGCAGTTTCTGTAATCCTAGATGGGTACGATACCGGGTTTTCAAACCTTACAGAAAATGAATAAACAATAGGAAAGGGATAACAGCCTTACCCAAAAACAATAGCAATTTAAAGTTCTTATAGGCCAATACAGGGACATAAAGACGTCGCAGCCAGCTCAGATACACAGGATGCAAGTACAGCAAAACCAATTTAAAGACCTATACTTTTGGCTAACTATTGTACGACAACTGGGAAACAGAAGCTTAGAAAGGGAGCTGGAAATAGACGCGCTCGTCATAGGCTGCACGGAGGAGCAGGGACCCAGACAACAGGAGATCCCCAGAAGACAACCGAGGAACCCCAAATTCCACTCGCTGAAGCTTTGAAAAATGCGCGGTTCCTGATTGGCGCCTCAGCTGGCCCGAGTGTGGGTTGGTGTCCCTTGTTAAACCTTTACAGGTAACACTGTATCAGGAATTGGGGTGGGGCGCGTGTTCAGTCTGGATCTGGGGTAAAAGGCAGCAGAGAAATACCTGTGGCTTACTACAGAGCCCCTAACCGGAGGCGTTTTTTGAGGCGGTGAGCCCCCCCTTGTCGTGGGTGAATACCCAGCTATTGCGTCGGAAGGCAGGTAGTGGAAATTTCGGCAAGGGGCGAGGTATATAATGTCTAGCAAGCAAGCTAGTAGGCATAACGAGGTTTAGTCTCAATCAGGGAGGATCGTGCCTCTGTCTAGCGTAAGGTGTTTGAAAACGCAAGGAAGTAACTGGGTTTGTATTGCAGCCATTAACAGTCTTTGTTTTAGTCCAAAGCTGATGGTGTCCAATTGTGCAGATGAACTGAAGCTCTAGGCATTTCTCTGGAATTTGTCGTGAAGTTTTTTTTGCCAGGAGCATGGCCACCTAGGTCTCTAAGGCGCAGTGCGAGGCTACAGGGGGCAGCTCGTCCAGCTACAGGTTTTTGTAATATTGTCCATTGTCTGATATCTGATTTGTGTCCATTTTCTTGCCGTAGTGATGTGCCAGTTTGGCCGATGTGCACTAGCAGGGCATTGGGGCTGGCTATCGATGGCGTATTATACATTGTGGATGTGCAGGTGAAGAACCCGATTGATGTATGGCTGATCTCGTTAGGTCTTGATGGTCGCTGTGTAGATATGTGGGGGCAGAGCTGGCATCGAGTTGTGCCACAGTTGGTTCCTGGAGGTAGAGTTACATGGTACGGTGAAGTAAAGAATAAATGGACACAAATCAGATATGCAGGAAGGCAATACAAAAACCTGTGAGAGGCACTCAACCTCCTGCACACTATACCGTTAGATCGGATACCAATGCATAAGAAGGTGGGATAATGGTCTGGTGTCACAGTGGTTTTCTGCTTTTGCTTCTTGTTCTTTTCTAACTCCGCCTTTTATCTGTATAAATAAAGACAGTTTAGCCATGGGCATGCGCACTCACATATTCTGCAGTGTTATTGGCGGAGCGCTGCGCTAACAAACAGAGTGGTCTGACAAATTGTGAGTCCTGATTCTAACTTTGACACTGCACACATCTGTGATTGCTTCCACCCCGTAAGAACGGCCATAATGGATCAGACCAAAGTTCCATCTAGCCCTATATCCTGTCTTCCGACAGTGGCCAGTGCAGGTGCCCCAGAGGGAATGAACAAAACAGGTATCAAATGATCCATCCCGTCGCCCATTCCCAGCTTCTGGCAAACAGAGGCTAAGGATACCATCCCTGTCCATCCTGGCTAATAGTCACTGATGGATCTATCCTCCATGAATTTATCCAGTTCTTTTTTGAACCCTGTTATAATCTTGGCCTTCACAACATCTCATGGCAACGAGTTCCACAGGCTGACTGTACGTTGTGTGAAGAAATACTACCTTTTGTTTGTTTTAAACGTGATGCCTATTAATTTCATTTGGTGAACCTACTTCTCGTGCTACGTACAGGGGTAAGTTACACTTCCTTATTTACTTTCTCCACACCAGTCATGATTTTATAGACTTCTATCATATCCACCTCATGATGGCGTCTTGACATCGGTGGGAATTGCACACATTTATCGGGCAGAACTTAGCTCTTTGGATTCCCCTGTTAATTAAGGCAAATCTTTGCATTAACAGAAAGGCTTCCAGTCCTGAATCTACCACAGATTTCCTATGTGACCTGGGGCATTTCAGGTCATTGGATACTACAGTGGTGAGTGCAGTGTAAGAACCTAGCTGGAATAGAATCCAATTCAGCTTTTAAAGATGTCACTAAATACAGATTTGCTAGGTAAGACCATAAAAAAAAGCTTTCAAGAAGTTCCATCTATTGGAGTTAAAAATAAGCTGCATTTTAAAATACTTATCAGAGATATTTACCGAATAGGTTTTGATGGCTGCAAAGAAACCATGAAAGTCTATTGCTTAAGTTAAAAGAGTTTTTACAGACGATCTTCAGTGCACATTTACATGGCAGGCTGTACCTACTATACACTGATTTAATAAGCTCCATTTAGAAGCTCCCTGTTTTAAGAGCACTTGGATAAGTATCCCTGTGATCAGTTCATTAAGATCAACTGATTACAGTCTGTGTTTTATAAAAACTCCTAAAACAGTACTTAAAAATCTGCCTTACACAAGCAAGGGGTTCTTCTTTTATGGCTTTTTTACATTTGTAAGATGAAACCAACCAAAAAGGCAGGGAATTCAAAGCGATAGCAAATGCTGCATGACCAGAACCAGGATGGTTCCCAGGGCTTCAGGCTGGGAGGAGGCTGACTGTGGCTGAGGGAAGGGGCCACAGTCACACTGAAATAGGGACAGACAAATGGCTTTGTCAGTTGCTGCCACTGTTTCAAGTTAATTTCAATCCCACTCCTTCCTATACAAACTGTGTTTTGTAAAGAAGAAAACTGGTGCAACAGTGAATAAACACATCAGTTAATGAAAACGCTCTTTAATTCATTTAGAAGGTACATTCGTTCACTTCCATACTGCTGTTCAAAACCTACTCAAGAAATCTATGTGACTGCTTTCACCTTCTGATAATTGGCTTGTATACCCAGAACTGTCTTGGCAATGGGGCCATAGGCCAGATTTGCCTTATTGTGAACACTCATGGCACAGTCCCCAGCCAAAAATTATATTCAATCCACCTGCTCCTCTGAATTCAGCAGCATCACAGCAGAGGAGAGAATGTTCTGGGATGGGTCTTTCCTCATTGCCAAGCACATGGTCACAGCTGATCAAGGCAGGTTAATTTCCAGCTGATAAACACCTGACTTCAATGAGCAGTGCACTAATACCCTGAAATTCTTCAGTCCCTGGCTCAGCAACTGAAAGGAATCAAACCCCAGAAACCTTACAGTTCTCTTTGCATAACAAGGGCTTCTTTCTAATGCTGCCTCACTATTCAAACACCAGTTGATCTGGAGCCCCACTCTGGGACAGCAGTCTCAAATGTCTCTCTCGAATATACAGCAGCAAATGTATAAGTTCAAAGCATGTGCGAAGGCCATAATGTTTGTAAATGAAGAATTCATTCTTATTTGAGAAAAGCATTGACAGATTGTTTGCCTCAATCAACAAAAGTGAGTGATTCTTTTCAAGTGATTAGGGTTTGAGTGACTGTTTGCCATACAAGCAGCTCAGTGCTACACACAGGTCGATAAGGGGATGCACAAAGCACGGGCGGCGGGAGGGGGTATGGTGGCTGGGTTCCAGACAACACAGCTACTAAGCAGCCTTCTTACTGTGGATGAGAGGACACGGAACCAGTATGAACTGGGGAATCCCAAGGCCTTCCTACTAGTGTTTTACTGGGTGGCCCTAACCTGTGTAAAAGGGCTGTTTCCAACTCCCATGACCATTTAGTTTCCCTGTTTAAACTTGTTACTGATTTTGACAAAGTCATGTTTGCCCTAGCACCCCAATATTAAAATATGCTATCACCCTCAAGAAGGGTAGCAAGGGATGATGGTCATACTGTACGGCAGGACAGCAGCAAAGCCATGCCCACGCAAATACAAACACGTACATTCAGCATATGCTGCTACTTACTGGTTTGGGAGCTCCTATGTCATTGCTCTGGGCAGGGTAATTGGAAGAGATCAGTTACTCACAGGCACGTATCCTAGTAGAAGGCTTGTGGCCTCTGGTCGGCTTGGAAGCAAATCCACTGACACAGCAAGAGATGCAGGGGGAAGGAAGTACCCAGGTGTTTCTTATATAGCTAATTTTACCCCAGGGAAAGATAGGAATTGTTGCTCGCTTGCAAAGCATGCTGGGGTTTGTAGTTTTCTAGCACAGTACATGCACCATAAGAATTGTCACTCCCTTGTGAGGTGAAAGTGAAACACAGCTGAATGCAGACAGCATGGCCTGGGATTATGTGTTACCCACCTCATTTCTTCTCACTGTGATATGAGACCTTGAGGAGAAGAAACTAAACAGAAGTAACTTTGGATTTCAGATTCTTGACTCCACTTTTTCTGCTATTGATTCCTCTTGTGGGTCTATTTTGTTTTGTGGTTTAAAGGGCTTTGGTGATCTTTAATCTCCACATTAGGACACTGAATAAATAACTGCTTAACCCTATGTCATGTCTCTCTGATATGTCAAAGGTGACACTGTCATTTCCCACCCTCCCTCTCCCTCCATCCACACTGAAATATGCGCATGACGACATGTGTGCTGCTTTTATAGCTGGCTACCTTGTACCAGGCATTCTAAAAGATGGCTCCTAAATATTTAATATATAGATTACCCAAAAATGTATCTATCATTGATTCATAATCTATGTACATTACACAAATCTTTTTTTAAAAAAACTTTTTTCCTACTTCATAAAAATTAAAGCACTAAACATTCAATGATTCATTCATAGCAATGATAAAATATAGCACATAACTCTGTATGCAATAACAGAATCAATATCTTAAATAGATCAAACTATCCACAGCAATAAAGTGCAACATTTTATAAATACAGTGGAACAAACAATAGTGACATTTACTGTTTCAGGACCAAGTGAGGAGAGCAAATAGCACTTTAGTTTTTAATTGGTAAGTGATCATTCTGAACTGATTCAGGTCCCTGCAGTTTACACTTGGGTTAATAAATGCAAATGTTTTAGTATGTGTCACTGGCAGTGCCAACCATGACAAATGCAAAGGCGGAGAGGGTTCTGGCCCTCTTCTGTTCCCTGCCTGGCATCCTGAACCATAAAGGAGTAGGCTCAGCATAAGTTCATTGCCAGGTTGTGCCCTTTTGATTTTCCGCCCCTGGAGCGTACAGACACATTGCTACCTGCCAGCCAGAGACTGGAACTATTGACTTGGTGGGGAGAAGCTATGAACAGTTAACAGAGGCACACGGGCTGCAGTACTCCAGAAATTCCCCTCTCCTTCCATAGCCTGCAACAAACTTTTTGGGTATTATTGTCCTCTGACCCACCTGTAAAGCCACAGGCCACAATCGTCTTCAGAGACACATGCTGAGTTCTCTCGACTCCACACTACACCGATATGTCAATTATTTTAATCTCTGCTGATGACCTTAAGATGGCACAAATATTTGCATTCATTATTAGAGGCCCATTGCTGCAGCATCTGGAGATTAACTCAATGAAGCAAACATTTTGCTGGACTCTATTTCCATTACAGTATTTGCAATAGAATTACTTCAGCGATTAGTCTGTGAAAATGGGGTGGTTGGGAGGGAGAGGCAAGTACCCTGGCCTCATGCATTTGATGAAGTGTCCTGGATGTGTCATGCTCCATAAGCAACAACTATTTGGTGGTGTCTACAGAGCAGAACACCTCTTTTGTGTTCACTTTCTAGCAAGTGCTTCTCAGTGTTAGAAATGTAAATGAAAGAATTGCATCGGTACCATTTCCAATTTTTTTTTCAAAGTAACAAGATGATCAGATCCCTCGGCTCAACTTTGCCCTCAGATGTGCACAGCGAAATCAAAGGTAGTTGCACACAGAGTTAAAGATGAGATTTTGCTTTATAGGTGCAGACAGCCTGTATACCAGCAGTACCACACCCTTTAGGGGCCAGCACCAATAGCACTGCCATTGCCAAGCAGCCTTTAAAGGCCAGGGAGAAGAGGGCTCCAGAACTCTCACCACAATACTCAGGAGAAATGGTTACTTAGCGTAACTCTGGTTCTTCGAGCTGTGATGCAAACGTTTATTCCATCACCCCCTCCTGCCCCTTTGTCCCCTCTGCACCAGAGTCTCATCTCTTGGGCATTCAGTGCGGAAGAAGGGAGGGGTCGGGTGGTGCTGCCTCATACAGCCAGGGGTGGGGGTATGGCCTGGAGCATCTCTGTACTTCTGTGGGTACTTCTAGGCAAAATTCTCTGGCTCCAGTGTGCGGGGTGCATACACACCTAACTGGGATACACAGCTGCGTCTGCTCGAAGGAGAACGCCTCGCTCTCAGCGCGGGTGTTTGTAGTCAAGGAGAACTTTACAGCTTCCAAACAGCACAAGCTGTCAGAGCAACAACAGCACTCCAAGCCAACAAGCTGGGCGTTATTAGAAACAGCTGCACTGTCTGACAGAGATGAATGATGAGACAACATCCTGAGCCAACTTGAAAACAATTTCTATACTAAGATGCTTCAATTAAACTCAAATTATTTCTCGATTTTATGACGTTTCCAAGTCACTCACTCACTTTATGTACTAAATCAGGATGTTTGGATCGGCTCTGGAATATAACGTGTCATACAATCTGATGTGTGTTTGTTTATGATACTAAACCACACTATTACTACTGTTCCTTTAAAAGGACAGAGAGCAGCACTGTATTTATTGCCTCGGCTAATATCTTATCCTTAAAAAACTACCCGCCAAGGAATCTCCCAAGCTGGTGTTGTTCAAGGCAAGACTAGACAGAAAACCAGTCGGATTTTGGTAGAAATCTAACAACATATCTGGTTGCAGGGTGCAGTGTAGATGGCATTTTAATGCATCCACTCTATCTTTTAAGTGTAGCTCTGTAGATTTAAAAGAAATTGTGTGGTGCCATTTACTGAGAGGTCCCTTCGGTAAATTTGATACAAGACATTAGCTGAAAAGCTTAGATTCAATTTATTTTCTCTCTTAAGTTAGTTATAACCAAGAAGATATCCACTTTCAAAGGTTAAAAAACCAAAGCCATCCTCACTGGGTGGAAAAAATGCATGTGGTGTGAGAACGAGAGCCTGCAAATCATACAGCTCCAGTCAGTAGCGGCACCAAGGACAGCTACAACTTGGCATCACTTGGGTTGTCTGGGAGGTTGGTCTCTCTCCGTTAAGGCAGGATTGGATTTAATGATGACGTCTGCACTCCTGTGCAATGAAGCTCTAAGAAAGCCCACCCAATGGAAAGCAAAGCACTATATTCTAAACACAAGAAAAGACAGAGACCATTAACGAGCTCATCTGCTCTGGACAGCTGATTGGGTTTTGTGTTAATGAGCAGAAAGGTAGCAGAGGAGTCCAGCCCTCGCTTCAAGGGCTTGCGCTAACTGAATAAAGCCACAGCAAAGCTCAATCCTCTAATCAACAGCTGCACCACTCAATGGGATGAATGACAGCTTACCAAGCTGGGACATAGCTACATCAGTGCAAATGGTTCAGTTGCACAAGGGCCCACAAGGGTACAGAGGGGCAGGGGGGCACTCAGATCTAGTTGCATACATGTATCCCTATTCATGCCACTGGCAGAAGTTCAGCCGTGCCACACCACAGTGGAAAGGGGCCACCAGAGGTGAGCAGGTCTCGGGACAGGGAGGCAGCTGGGACTGGAGGCCCCTCCAGCTAGGGCAACCTCAAGCATGAGCAGTCGGCAAAGATCCACAGAGGTGGTGCGTGTGGGGGGTCACAGTGATGAGGGACATGAGGGGGAGAAGGGGCGGATATGGGAGATGTGCCCCCCATTTCTAGACATGGAGCCCCAGATAAAAGCATTGGCCACTTTGAGGCAGAACTGGCTGAGCTGGAAGGCTGGACTGGAGCTGTGGAGGATGGGGGAAGGGGGTTGGAGTGGTGCTTGGGGGGGTTCTGGATCAGAGCTAGGGTGATGGCTGGAGCAGGGTGGTGGAGTGGAGCTAGAGCAGACAAAAGGGGGACCTGGGGGAAGACTTGTGGAGGCCTGAAATGAGGGTGAGAGGTGGCTCAGGGAAGCAGGGGGCCGGAGGAGTGATTGGATCAGGGTTGGGGGAGTTGGGGGCTGGACTGATGGAGGCTTGAGGGGGGTTGAGAGAGAGCTTGTGGCTCAGAACTGCAGGGTTATGTGGGAAGCTGGCAATCTGAAGGAGAGCTGTGAGGGAAGCTAAGCAGGGGCTGAACTGGGTCTGTGGCTGGGCTGGAGGGGGTGGATTTTGGAATCGAGAAGAGGGACCCTAACATATTCTTGCATCTAGACCCTCTGGGACCTTGCTATAACCCTGCTACCAAGAAGATGGAGCAGGAAATTTTCATCTTTATAATCAGCTAAGGAGACAGTCACGTTCTATTTGAAACTCCACAACAACATAAGAAATTACACTAATAGATTCAACATGGTGCCAAATTAAACAGAAAATCACTAATAAAAGCATCAATTTGCTGTGTGTGGGGGCAAGCTGGAAAATAGAGCCATGGAATTAGGCAGAGCAAAGAGAGAACATGTGGTAGAAAAGAAAACAGACAAAATGAGTGGGTGATACCTGGAGGCTGAATGGTCACTGTCCAACAGACATAATTGCTGGTGATGAAACATGGAACAAGGTCAAACAGTGATGAACACAGGCTTGATTTTTCCATATAGTGTTTTCATGAATGAGTGGAAAGATTTCAGTGGTAACCAGTCTAACAAAATACATCCAAGTACCAGTCTCTTACTGGTTTTCTCCCTAGGATGAGCCATCAGGATTTACTGATTAACATCAGGACATTAGCATTCATATCCTGAATTAAACCTCTCTGGTCATTTTTTGTGTGCAGACTGCACTAGCCCAAGGGTTATGTAAAATTCATTTTTGCTTTGGACTCTAAATAAGATTCAGAAGAAATTGCCAGAACTGGAGGATGGCAGAGCAGGAATGTGACTTCGCTATTAAGTCCCCATAGAACAGCCCTGTTCTATATATTCTCTACAGGGAATAATAGGTCATGCAGTTTCCCAGTTGTATAAATCTGTGGATTTTGGGTTACCAGTGATAGGTAACTGAATGTGTTGACTATTCTTTGTCTTTTAAAATGGGAGGCAAATCAGCGAAATCACATGAGCAAGAAATAGATACCAGCTCTGAAAAATCTATATTACATCCATCAGAGCAAATGAAGAGTGGCAACATAGAGACCTCTCATCTGAGTTTACTACAAACTGCAGATTTTTATCTCACCCAGATACAGGGAGCACTGTTATGAGATGAGAAAAATGGATATTTCAGGGCACAGATTGTACCACTTGAAAGATCTAAGGAAAGGCACTCACATTCATAACATATCAAATCCAACTCTTATACAAGACTGTCCTTATAGGACATCAATCACAAGATGAGGGAAACTGTATGCTATTTTCTAGTAATACACTGCCAATCGCAAGACAAATGCCAGATGTCACAGAAGAAGAAGTAACCATTTTTCAACTTGTGAATGTCTTCAAACATATTACAATGAAAGTGTGAAAAAAAGATCCTTTCAGCTTCATCTGTTTTGACAGATGCCAAAACTTGGAGCATGGCATTTTATCTTCATCCTGCAATAATCTTTATAAAACTTAAACAAAGCTGATGGTGGCTTCAGCCTAAAATTACACTCTTCACTGCACAACACACAAAACATTTCAAGCTGTCTGGCCATTGCAGGAGAAAAGATTTGCCCTTAAAAAAGGAGAGGACAAGTCTGAGAAGATAAAAGTGCTGTGCCATCTGACATTAACATGGTCCAGTTCATATCGCTTCTAATTGGATCAGTTTGTCTTCTTACTGCACTCTGCAGTATCACTACTGACTACCATTAGTAGGCAGTTATAGGCTACATGCAGCTATTTTTCCAATCAAGAGCATAAATTCTAAATGTTGCTTGTGTAAATTCATTTAGCCCATTATATTAAACAGATGTCAAGA
Source organism: Chelonoidis abingdonii (assembly GCF_003597395.2). Classification (NCBI taxonomy): domain Eukaryota; kingdom Metazoa; phylum Chordata; order Testudines; family Testudinidae; genus Chelonoidis; species Chelonoidis abingdonii. The sequence continues at coordinate 22,032,775 of NC_133792.1, forward strand.
TGCTAAATCCTCCACTGCAGCGGAAGCGTATCCCCGAAGGTCATTTTCAGCAGAGACATAAAATCTTGTGTAATCCCTGGTATTATGACCGTCACTGCAGTATCTGGTTTTCTGCATGCCCTTAAAACTGGAAGCAGTAACTTTTCTGTTAAAATGCATGTGAAATCAAAATATACTGTACTCTTTGGGGCTTTTCATCATCCTAAAGGACAGCAGGTTAGAAGATAGAATGTGTAGGTCCAAAGAGAGACAGAAAAAAAAACAGTCTGACACCACTGATGTAGTTACAGCCCATTGCATGAAGGCAAAATCTGAAATATTTAGAAAAAGGGGATATATGATTTTGGGAAGCCCTCGGGTGCCACAGTGAAGGATGTGATATAAAAACCTAGAGAATGAGATACTGTCCCAAATCATCTGGTCCATAAGCAAAGATTGTTATACAATTTCCCCAAGATATTCTGCTTGTCTTTAAAATAGGACATACAGATTTTCCTGTCTCTTTCTCTTAGTCTAGAGCTAACATATCCTTTATTGCAGTCAATACAAAAGCCAATCTCCCCTCTCCATTTGTGTTGCACTGCAGTAGGCTTCCTCTGTGGTGCCCTGAGGTATCAATGGAGTAGAGGATCATGTACGGTATATTTCACTGTGTAACATCTTGTGTAGGAGTTCAGCACCACAGAACTCCATTTGGGAGAAAACCCTAACAATGGTGATCTTAGGGATGCTTAATAGAACTCTGAAACATCAAGGGGTAGTGTAATATCAGTGTAAAGATCCCCACTATCAGTCTGACAATGAAGTATTAGCGTTCTCACTTTGGTTAAGGGGACAAGAGCATGGGTCCCAGGGTTCTCATTGTGGTACCTGGGAGATGATCAGCTATGCAGACTACACACATAATTTAATTAAATATCACAATAAAGACAGTGGGTCAAATCCTGTCTTTAGTTACACTCACTGCAACCCCATGTAGGCTTAAGTGGGATGTAACTGATGCCCAAGCTTTTTGCTAGCATGCTACACATGAAGGAATGAATTCACCTGATTACCTCTGACAATTGAGAGAGATGAGGTAGGTGAGTTAGTATCTTTTTATGGGAGCAATTTCCAATAAAAGCTATTACCTCAGCTACCACGTGTCTCTCATCATCTGGGACCCACACAGCTACAACACCACTTTGGAAATTCTGAGATTTGCAGTTTTCTTTCTTTACCAAACCATAACCAGGTTAATGAAAACACCTATTAAAATGTCTTTTTTTTTTTGCTTAATTATTGAGTTACCTCAATCCTATTATAAAGAAGAAACATCAAATTTTAAATTTGAAATTCTGAAATGTAATCAAAGATAAAAAATGGCTGAAATTTTAAAATGTGTTTTAAAAAAAAAAAAACATTCAAAATCTTTTTTGCAAATAGCAACAATTTTTGTAATAAAATCCAGTAGATAATTACTAACATTTTGCTGAAATTTACTGAAAAATATGTGATTTTATCACAGACCTGCTTGCGTAGCCCATCCTGTCCTATCTTAGATCCTTGTACAACACCCGTCACCACAGTATCTGAGCACCTCACCATCTTTACTGTATTTATCCTCACATCATCCCTGTGAGTTAGGACAGTGCTATTATTCCTGTATTACGGATGGGAAGCTAAGACACGGCCAAAGTGACTTGCCCAGAGTCTCTGAGAGAGACAGTGGCAGAGTACGGAATTGAACCCATGCCACTCAAGTCCCAAAATGCTTTAAACACTAGGCCATACTTCCTCCTCTTCATGTCCTGTAATTATGCTAGCTAGGTCACAGCATGGACAGCTTTCAAATTAGCCCTGGTTCTTGAATTCTAAAGAATAAAAGAGAGGATTTTTTCTTGCAGACATTTGGGTAAGTGCATTACCACTAGCAACAATTATACAATGGAAGCTTCCTTGTCAACTGTACCGAAGTTCTAAGTATCAAAGTCTCGCTGAGGCTAACCCCCCAGTAAGGTCAATGGGAGTGCAAACTAGTGGGTCCCACAACTTGTCTCCTATGAAATAGGAGTAAACTATGTAATTGAGTTTAAAAAGAAATCTAGTAACATAATCCAGCAGGAATTACTGTATTCTCTTGTACAGCTTTGTTCTAATATATATATTTTTAAGGAGAAATTTGAGGACATATGAAAAGGTACAGCTCTAGGACCATTCCTGGTCCAAAAATGATAGCAAAAAAATCCAATATTCAATTAGTCTAGCTTTTTACTGTTAAATCCATTAGTTACAGGAACACACACTTGAAAAACTAGCTTTGCACAGTTCGGTGCTGTACTGTGACAGAATATTAATTACGGCATTGAATGCTGGCCAGAACATGCTACAAGTACAGAGAAAATATGTACAATAGCTGTTCAAATAATTATTAAAATAAAAAACTAAGTATGGAATTGCTCCTATCTGCAGAGCATAGTTACAGGGTAATAGGCAGTGGCCCAGAGAGCTAGTGCTCATGCAGTACATAAAGCACTATACTGTAATGAACAATTCTAGTTATTTTCCTCTCCAAAGGACCAAACAATAGAATTATCTTCATTTTAATTTGCAGTCTGGCCCCAGAGCACTGCTCTTTGTTATTGCTGTAACGGTGCCCAGATGCCCTGAAAGCCTCTCAGTCAGATGGAGCTACACCGATCTACATCCACTGAGGACCTGACCCAGATCTTAATGAATTCAGAGGTTTGCCATAATACTAAGATCAAGGCCTAACTAAGGGCCTAATCCAAACTAATAGGAGCCTTCCATTGACTTCAACAGGCTTTGCTTTGAGGCCCTATGGGCCTAACTCAACATGATGCTAAGTGCCCTCAACTCCCAACCCAGTGGGAGTGAAGAGTGCTGTGCCCTGAATTCAAACTCAGGTTCTCAGAGGCCTTCAGCCAAGAATGCCCTCACACTTGTCCCAGAAGATGAAATGCTTGGAGCAATCCAAATTTTTTTTTTTTATTGTGTTGGGACCATGGGAAATTGGAAATCTCAGTGGTGGGGTCCTCAACCATTCAAGGCCATGAAGATCATAACCAGCATCTGATCCTGACAACTGACTCACTTAGGCCTGATCCAGAGCCACTTAAGCCCCACTGACTTCCCTGGGCTTTAGATCTGGCTCCTAGACCCTGACCCTGAAAAGAGAACATTGCTGGGGTGAGCCTTTGCAGTTCTCTTTGCAGGATTGGTGCTCATCAATCCATATGCATGCAGTCCTCCTGAAGTCCCACCTATCAATTTAGTGAACTTAATGGAGCTGGTTTGGAGTATACAGGTGGGCAGGATTGGTAGCCATTTTAACCTTTTCTTTTGACATATAACAGCAGTTGGAGCAACAAAGGCTGTGTACAAAGAGCTGGACCCCAAAAGTGGTTATGATTTCAGAGCTTTAGGATTAACTTTTTTTAAAAAATACAGTATGTAGCTGCCAGCCCCCAACAGACAAAAACTCTATCAATACACACAAAACAAAACACAGTTAAATCCTCATTAAAAGAGACAAAGCCTAAAACGTGATCAAATGCATAATTTTGGGTTTTAGTTTTTAAAAAAAAGCACACAATTTATAAATGCCAGTTCGCATCTCCTTACTTGGTTTCAAAACAATGTCCAGAACACACAGCGCAGCTCAAAAACATGTTGCTCATGTTGTAGAAATTGGCTTCTCCTAGGCATTACTGAAGCTGAAATTCCTTCAGTGAGGTTGCTCCTCTCAGTCAGTGCTATCAACCCCATGATGCCAGTTATCGTAAACATTGCATTTTTGCCCCTTTGTCTTCATAAATTATTTTCTATAAACTCTGAATAAAAGATGCAGTTTGTCATTTCAGCTACTTTGTATGTCCACTGGGGAAATAATAAATAACAGCCATTTCCACTGAGAGTCATTACGTGGAAGGGGAAGTTTGCAATAGTCATTTCTGAAGAGCATAAATCAGGGAAAGCTGTAATAAATAACGGTGATTGTCAGATGGAAGAACTCAAGAGCCTGTGTTTCACCTCCTGCAGCATGTGTTCAGGGATCAGTTTCCAGCCTGTCATTGTCTTTTTTCCTTGATAGCGCCCATCAAGACCGATGATTTCTATAATCTGTAAGTTTATTGGCAGCAGTCATGCGGTTCAGGAGAGGCGCATGAGTAGCTGCGGTTAGGTGGAGTCCATCTGGCTGACAGGTACCCAGCTCTGCTCGGCGTTCCGTCATTCCTCGGCTGCAAACCAGGCGTTTCTCATCGAGGATGGCTAGATGGTACTCACAGAAATCAATCAATGATGCCACTTGCTCATGAAGTGGGAGTGACTTGTATCTTCTTTGAGCCAGGCAAAAGAAAGCTTCTACAAAGGCTTGCAAGCACATCCCTTCAAATAAGAAGAGAGTTTACATTAGAATCGTGGCACAGACTTCTCTCATATGCTGCAGTCTTTTAATCTAATATGTCTCATTTCTATACCTCTGTTCATCCCAAAGAGTGGATGTGTACACACACACACACACACACACACACACACACAATTAGTTAACTCCTTTTTAATTCAAGCAGCAACTGCCTAGAATGGTCACAAACAAAAACACCCATCCTCTGCCCTTCAAAGACCAAAATGAGACATCTTCCTTGTATTTGACACATAAACAACTCAAAGATTTAAAAGAAGTGTACCAGAACAGCAAACATGCTCAAATTGGGTTATAGATGGGTGACATTCCTGAAAGTAGAAGCTATTCGTAAGGATATGCTGTGATCTCTACAAGCATCAGTCTGACCTGATAGTCTGGCATCTGGAGGTAAATGGCTACAGGAACTATTGATTCTAAGAGGCTGTGAAATTGAATTGACACAAGATCAGCCCTGATTCTTGTTGCTTCAGACATTACACTGAAATTGAGTCTGACACATACTCACATGTTGAGCTCCAGAGAATATAATCTGCCCAAGGAAAAAACAAGTCATATGTGCAACTGAAGTGTGTCATTTTAAACTTTGCTTTCTTAGAGATGGGACCAAACCAAAATCTCAGAGCTGAATACACTCCAGATTTCAGGGTGTTTCAGTTTATGGCTCTGTAAACCTGGCCCCATTAATGGGTGCCCTCAGAAATGTACAAGTGAGTTATCCTAAACTTCCTGTCCTCTCTGCTGACACTGCCCTTTGCAGCCATCCATACGTGGCCTTTCTGCTGAGATGCCCACTAAGTCTACCAATTAGTGACAGTCCTGGTAGTGGTGTTGGCAATGTGAACACTTCTCTACTAGGAACTGGACTGTGACTCACCAACTTGTTTCACATATGTCACCAAATAGCCATCAGATGGTAACAGCTTGGTCTCCACTGACCTAGGCTGGATTTGAACTGGCACCTGGAAGTGAAAGGCTCCGTGGTTCCACCATCACTCCTTTCAGCAATTCAGTCCCTCCATTTTTTTGTAAATTGATGCTCTGTTGTTGCACATGCAAAAGCACAACTTTCCAGTCCACAATTCTTTGCAGACGCTTTTCCTTTCTAACTAAAGGAGGCCACAAACGGGAGGCTGGGGCCTGGCGGGCCACACAGAACTTCAAAGGCCAAGTGCAAAGACTGGAGCCTGCATGTGGGCACAGATGGGCTATTCAGCTCATGGTAGCTTGGCTGGGTTCTCTGCAGCAGCAGCTGGCCTACTTTGGGTTTTCTAGAGTCTCTTTCTCTGGCTCCAGGGAAAGCTGCTCCTGCAATGGTTTGGCATTCTTTAGCCATTTCCTGTCAGTCCTTACCGCACTAAGGACTGGTACTTTAACTTGAATGTTCTTCATTAAGGGACTGCAGATGAATACTCCGATTCTCTCTCCTCCCCAACAACAGCCCTTAGCTCCTGCTGCCTTCTTCACCCCTGCCTTGGTAAGACTAAACATTCAGCTGAAACACCAGCGTTAACTCCTCTGCTTTGATGAGAGGTGCCCTGAGATCTTTAACAGTTCAGATTTCTCTCTCATCCAGGAGATGGCCCCTCCAGCCACACACAGAGCAGAGTACGGACACAGAGGCAAGAACCCCTTACTGCCTCCAAAAAGCTGGGTTCTCCTTCAGGTCTCCTATCCAAGTCCTAACTCCCACCCCTTCTTAAATGTGTACGATGGAAAGTTCATACCCCAAGGTGGGACAGACAAAGGCACATCGCTGAGGTGCATGTGTTCAATCAGTTATTCTAAAGGACTGGCTTCCCCAGTCCGCTCCAAGAAAAGAGTCTGCTAACATTACTTGTGGGACTTTTCTACATATCTCCCAGGTGAGTGTGTAATTTCACTGATATCAGGAAAGAGATTCTGCTTGACCTGAACAGAGCCCTCTAGCACAGATGATCTGTTGCAGTTGCAGGAAACCCAAGCTCTTGGAGTGTGCAATAAGGGAAAGCAGAGCAATGGCAAAGATTCCTCAGCAAAGTTCAGCTTCTCTGATTCTCCCCAAGCAACCTGCAGAGAAGCCAGACACTGCAGAAACAGGACTTCCAAGGTGTCCTCTGATTGCATCACATTAACAGCATGTTACAATGGCCCAGGGAAAGGGTGGCTAATTCCTGCATTTTGGAACCTTGCTGTAATACCCTATTTAATTCTTAATTAAGGACCTATGCACCGCCATGCCTTTGTAGAATGTCAGCAGCAAGGAGCTGTCATATCTGGTTTGCATCGTAACTGGCTCACCCAGTTAGAATATACACTTAAGGGGATTATTTTAAGATCAGATGCTGAGGGGTTTTTTTAAAACTCAATTTAGGTTTATTGATGTTGCAAGAAAAAGCATCTTTTTAAACATTACAATTACAGTCTGAAGTATAATTTCTCTTAACTAAGACTGCAGTTGGGGTCACTTACAAGCTCTGTGGTGAAACAGCTTGCAAAGAAATTGTTGGGTTATCTGACAGCAGCAGCTGCCAGCTCAGTAAATTATTTTATCAGTCATGGTGAGCTATCATGTTGGGAAAAGGGCCGATTCAGTAGCATACATATTTCCCCCCCGTAAGTGACACTCATGCAGAGTTTTTAATGGAAAAAGTTAGAAGCTGCTGTTTTACAATAACAGAAACAGCTGTTCTGTGATTTACAGTTGGAAGCGGACCAAATTCAAAGTCAAATTGTACAGATAGTTCAGGAAGATTATTACATTCCATTTTTATTCAGAAAACTTCTGGTTCACTGTAACCCTAAACAAATCTGGTAAGTCTTGGATGCTGAAATGCTGGGTTTGAAGGTTCACCTGGCTGTGATTCTTTTGCTAATACAGTTCTGTTAACTAATTTAAAATAAAAGACTTGGTCACACAGTGAAATTCTAAAGAGAAGTCTGCAGGTTTTCTGGATGATTCCTCTCTGTAGAAACACACACCCACACACCCGTATAGACAGCACTTTGAGCAACTGGAAACCTTGTTACTGTTTTGTGATTGTGAAAATCAGGGGGTTCCTAACGTAGCTATACCAAGTACAGTGCAGTGATTCAGACATTATTAAACATCTGATGACTCCTATCTTATTTATTCAGTTTTTCCCTCTGATATTAGAACTACATTTGTTCCCTTTATCACTCCTTTGAGCAATATATTTTATGAATTACTCCGTGTGCCTGATGTGTATGGCAGCTGTTATATATAAGGCTAATATACAGTAGAGTTTCTCTTCTTATAAACTAGGTAAAATAATACTTGTCTAGGGTGCAGACTTCATAAACATCTGTGAAGCACTTTTAGATCTTCAGCAGGACCTAAGTATTTTTACAGGTGTGATATCTGGTCACATTCTAGCAAACTACCATTGTATATCATTGAGACACTTGGGTGTTTATGTAGGAGAGAGATAACAGCCATTTTGTAGAAATAAAATACTGATAAATCATGGAAGGGAATTCTCAGCTGGAGTGATTTTTTATTACTCCACCGCTTTATTCCTTAAAAAAAAAAGTACATGCACACCTGCATGTGTATAATTAGAATTAATATACCTAACTCTGATATAGCGCTTTTCATCAGTAGAGTTCAAAGTGCCTCACAATCCTTAGTGTATTTATCTCCATCACAACCCCCCTCTGAGGCATGGCAGTGCTATTATTTCCCTTGTTCAGATGGGAATTAAGGCACAGAGAGAGTAAGTGACTTACCCAAGTCACAAATGGAGTCTGTGGCAGAGTAGAGACTGAATCTGGGTCTCCCAAGACCTAGGCTAGTGACAAACCACTGGACCATCCTTCTTTTCTGATTTATAGAGCAAGTGCTATACACCAGGCAGCAGCAATGCAAGGTTCCCTCAAACACCCCACTGTGACTCAATTCTCACTTGAAAACACCACCTTTGTCATTGTGAAGGCATTAGGTCTCTACGGTCAGTCCATCCATAGTTTTACAGCTATAGCTGCCAACAAAGATGCCAATGACAATGGTATTTTTTGAGACAGGGACACTTGTCCAGACTTATTTCACAAAAGCTACTAAGCAGCTGTCAGAAACATATGGCTTTATTTTCTTATTGGAATGTGATAGCAATTTTAGAGCTTAAGTTATAAAACACTCGATATACTTAAGCCATTACTGCAACAAGAAAATCACCTCTGAACTCTGCTATCTTGACAAATTGGTATGTGACAGGTTTACACATGTGAACAGAGCAAGTAGGGAGATCATTACCCACTAAAGTCAGGCTAGTGAAACTAACAAACAACTACCAGACAGTAGTACGCTTTCTTCATTTCATTAAATGACAGACAAGCCAGCTCACTAAGAATGGTGATTAGCAAGCTGAGGCTAGTCCAGACCAAAAGGTCAGCCTGGACTCCCATTAAACAATGTAATTTATATTTCACCAGAATACAGACACACACTGCCTAGAGTATTGCTAATTTAGCTGAAGATGTCACAGCATCAACTCATCATTCATTGTGATTGTCTCATGGGACTTTGGGTGTGTAGAATACGATTGACTGCTCATGTTTTAAAAATGTATTATGCAGAAGTGATTTGTTTATTACAGAAACCTATTTTGTGGCATTCTTAATTTATTGAGGAAAGCAAACCTTGTCTCCCACTAATAAAAAAGGGTGACAAGACCATTAACAGGTAAAGTGATCTTAGATACTCAAACAGAGAAGATAAAAACGTCTGAAAATTTTTAAAATATATAAGCTCGTGTAACCTGACAGTCTCCAACTCTTTTTCCTAGCACAAAGCAATGTGTCTTTGATTACATAATCCAGAGGCTAGTTAGTGTCAACACAGGTGTAACATTCAGCATGTAGCCCACATTCTGTTGCTTTTTTCATGTGATCATTTGAATCCAAAATGCTCACCAAAGGCCAAATTTTACAAAAGGGACCACTGATCCTGGGGTTTCCATTCTACGGTGTCCAAGCTGAGACATCTTTGTTGATTCCCAGAAATGCTGAGCACCAGCAGCTCCCAACTGGAGTTGTGTGTGCTCAGCAACCACAAAAGAAACAAAATCTACCCAGCAGAGTTTAATCTATTATATTTGAAAGGAACATAACAAAGGATACCAAGCAATAGTGTTGGGCTAGCTATTTTGATACCAGGATAAGAGGAAGACAGTCGACAGCAGGGGGTCCCTCGATTTTCTCTATTTGAGCCTCATGCTCAGATGCCATGGTGATAGATGCCATATATAAATTCTCATAATAATAATAATACTTTGAGGGTACACAAGAGCTAGCAGCTTTGTTTCCTATTTTACAGAGCTTAACCCAGACAAGAATTAACGGAAGAAAACTATTGTCTATCTCTAGTAGCCAAACCTTCTCATAAGCAAATCATTTTCTTTGGTGACCACAGGAAAATATGTAATGCAATTTGCGTTAAATAGCAGAAAATACAGCCACTGTAATAGCATTTCCACTGTCCGATATTGCAAAGTCATTTAATGGTGCACCAGTAATTTGCTGAGCATTTAGTACAAAACTGTAAATTTATCAATTTGGAAAAATAATTTTGCAAAGATTTTTGAGGAAAAAACCCTCCTCTATGCTTAAATATAGAAAATGTTAATACCAAAGTCAACCCAATGATTTGTGTGTGTGTACTCAACGCTAGGTCCCACGGGTTATCAATGTGTACTCAAATCTATTATTACCATTGCTCACCATGAGAAAAAAGTAATTATATAAAAGAAAGTCTACCCTTAAGTGGGAGCAAAAGGTAAGTGCCTTACTCAGGAAAGAGGAAAATGCTGAGATTTCAGTTAGCTTGTTTTCCTTTGAAAGGAAGTTACAAGTAGCGGACAGAATAAACACATAGCAACCCTTGGAATGGGCACAAGACAGCTGAATACAATGGTCCATTTTTAAGGCTAAACAATATGATTTATACTGCAGACATCTGTGTGGTACATTGGAGACATTTGTTTAAGGGAGATGAAACCACTTTTACGATCTATGTGTAAAGCCAGAAAAAGCATCAGGTGAATAATATATTGAGCATGTTAATATACTGCCATTTAGAATACATGCCTTTCAAAGAACTTTTTGGGACAGCTTATACACAAAGTCTTTGAGCCTGAGAAGTGGAGTTTGTCTTGAATCCTGCCCCAGCTGCTATCAGACTCCTTACCTTTCACTGGAGACCCTCAAACCTGCCACATGCTTCTGACAAAGTGGGTATTCACCCATGAAAGCTCATGCTCCAAAACGTCTGTTAGTCTATAAGGTGCCACAGGACTCTTTGCTGCTTTTACAGATCCAGACTAACACGGCTACCCCTCTGATACTTGAAACCTGTCATTGTTATTCATTACTCACACTGCCCTCATCAGGACGAGAGCCCTATTGTACAAGGTACACAGAGAAGACAGTCTGAAAAAGCTTGCAAACTAAGAAAATAGAAACCAAAGCAACATAACATACAGAGGGCATGTGAAATCTGGACATTAAACTTTGGTAGATTTCTTTTAATGCGTTAAGCAAAGGATTAAACCTCACAGCCCCACTGTGTGGAAGGTAAACATGAATACTCTCATTTTACAGATCACTAGACTGTGGCACAGAGAGGCTAAGTGACTTTCTAAGGGTCACACAGCAAATCAGTGATGAAGCCGGGAATAAACACTCATAGCCTAACAAACATTTTTCATTTGCCTTTTGGATTTAAGAGGTTCGGTGCTGTTCTTTCAGAAACACCTTGTTTGCAGCCTTTGCCCTGGGGTTGTTCTGACTCCCTTTCAGCTGCCATATTTTTTATTTAAACAAAAAACCCAGGTGAGCAATTTCTAATTTGCGTGAGAGAGACTATTCAACAGAAGGTGAAGTCCAAGTGGAAGAATGCCCTGGCAATCTCCACTCCAAGATTTCTGGTACATCAAACCTGAGCTCTCCTCAAGGAGGAGGAGGGGGTTATTGTCACACTCTCTCTCTTCCTCATCGCTCACTGGGAAGTGGGAGCCTGTGAATATTTTGTTATTACAGGCTCTTCCATGTCTTCAGCCTAGAGTGGCTCTACTAATCCCCCTTCTCCAGCGGACTGCCTCTGGAAAGTTATCAGCCCATGGAAACATGCAACTCTCACAAAGCCTCTCAGTCAAATTGGGAACTTATTTAAACTGTGGTTTAAATCACAAGTTGGATGCAAAGAAGTTTGAAAGGAGGGTTTAATGACAGAGCAGCCTGACTCTGACTGATGGCATTTGGTGGATATGCAAAACTAGGCTGAGTTCCATGCACGGCAGTGGTTATAGCAAAATAAGCAACTCAGGGGAGAGAATAGGATAAAATTGGCTCCCTACTCCATTTTACTGCTGTTATTTGACACTGAGGTTGGCATTCTACAAAATACAAGCATCAAGACTCTTGCTGTCGCCAAGGCCCTACAGACTACAGGACAAGACAGAAAGATAAGAGGGCCTAGGAGAGCCGAAAGGAGTTTATGGTTTCTCTCTGAGCCAGTACTTTCCTGCGTGTGCCATATGGACCCTGTGGAAGAAGTGGGTCTGTAGAAGAGATTAAAATGAGGAAAGGTTTTCCATACACTAGGGCAGAATGGTAGAAGGCATGAAGGCAAAGGGGGGGAAGGAAATTATGTAGCGTGTCAACTCTTCATACCCTTCCACCACTTTGAAGGAGAGTCTCACTAATTCTACACTCACTAGACTGGTACAAGTTATTCTGCTTTGCCATTTATATCCATTTCAGGATTGGTTTGTATCTGATGTGGAATTTATGCTGCGGTTTACATCCTGACTGACTTTGGCCCACTGCCCTTCGTGGCTGCCTACTCTGTGTGCTCCTGAGGCATAAAACCCAATGAACTGACCTCCCCTGGGTGCTCTGTATGTTTGTTTCTCAGAAGAGGCTGCAGATATGCCCCCAACTCCGGAATATGACTGACGACGAGAGCTTACATCTAATAACTGTCTTGGTATGGCTAGTTTCACAGCATTTGTTTGCTTTCTTTGCCTGTGTGCAGTTAGGGGTTTCAAACCCACTGGTTAACAATACCATCATTCACATTTCCACTTCCTAATACAAAAGTTACATGAGGACATTAAAAATGTTAAAGGCTTGGGTTTATAATGAGACAATTAGATTGGCTCATGAGCAGCAGAGAAGCTATTCAGAGCTACCTATTGTTCAGTTTCATCAGCGTCCTGGGTACATAGTAAAACTAATAGAGAAAAAAGTCATTTTTAAAATAAATGTCATCATTTTCTAAATGTGGGGTTTTTAATTTGCCTTTTAACACTCTCGCTTCCTTTATGGGTCCTAAGTGGGAGTCTGTTTAGCTCTGGCTCCCCTCCATGCAGGTTTATCTTCATTCAGACAAGTATCAGACATAAGGAGTTTATTCTTCCCTGGTTGTGTGCACATAAGTTTCATTAAGCTTATTGGAAATTCTATGCATGCATAAAGAGGCCCCTTTAGAGCTTCAAAACAGACTTGTGAGATATACCAAAACCTAGTCTACTGTACATGCTTGGTATGTAGAGTAAGACAAAGTATAAAGCTGATACTGGTGGGAATAAAGGTAGCAATCTAGTATAAACATTTTAGGTCCAACTCTTCTGCCCAGTAAAGCTGAGGGGAACTGTATTCTTAGATGACAAGCTTTTGGGGACAGGGATTGTGACTTTATAGGAGATTATACAGCACATAACACTATCAGGTTCTAACCCTGCTGGAGGCTTCTAGACACTATTGCAGTATAAATGTTTAATAAGAGTAATACATAGTAACCATACTCTGCTTTAGATAAGGGAATTCTGCAGAGCAAGGAACAGAATCCTCATTGCTAAAGCACAAGTAAAGAAAAGAAGATGACAGGACATTAGTTGAGAAAAGTGCCAGACTGGCCAAGAATATCAAGAATGACTAATAATTTTTGGGTCTCCAACCTTAGACACCCAAGAGGGGCCAGATTTCTCCAGTGTCCTGATAATCTACTCTTGGTCTCAAACTGGGCACCCAAAATCACTAGTCACTTTGGAATAGTTTGGCCTCTAGTCTTATTTATCCACACACGTTTCGGTGCAAGATTGTCAAGATGGAGTAGGGTGGGAAAGACTGAACGGTTTGTCTTAATTACAATCATGTACCATGAAACCCCCTACTTTGAATGGCTAAACCCCATTAGTACCTTAGAAGTGAAAGGCTCCATAACCCATTATAATTCTCCTGCATTATCAAGCCCCCACGGCTTTAGTACTAAACTCAGAACTGGTATAAGCAATTGCATCTCCACAGTCTTCAGTAAGTAGCATCTACTTCCATGAGAACTGCATTAGCCCTTAAGGTCCAGCCAGAACAATGTGAAGAGACTAAGTAAATATTCTTATTATTTAATATAAGGGCAGCTCCCCAAGGCTCCAATCAGGACTGGGAGGACTCACGGTACTGGACACTGGACATGCCCACAGACAGGAACTCTCCCTACCCCAAACAGCTGACAGTCTAAGCAGACAAGAAACACAGGAAGGGGAGTGAGGGAGCCAATCAAACGGATACATTTTTAGAGACACTTGTTGAGGAGGTGCTAGTTTTCTAACTATATAGATAAATCAGGACTTTCCCCAGCTGCCCTCAGCCTAGCCACTATACATTTGCTGATCTCTTTAAGACATCATGGCAAAAATAGGTCTTGAGAAGGGATACGACACCGGAGAGGGTAGCAGTGTAACTGATCATTGGCATGCATAAAGGATGTCACCCGGAGAAAGTGTGAAGGCAGTGGTGGGTGGAGCAGACAAGTGGCAACTGAGGCTGGCATAACCAATAGAGCCCAGAGGATGAGGCAGCAACACAAGTAGAGAACAGATTGGTTAAGTAGGAAGGGACAGAATTAAGACAAGAAGCTTGAACCTGGATAGGTGGTAAAAGGGGACAGAGATGATGATCTCAGCCGCTGCATTTTGTAGGGTGTGATGGGGCAAGGCCAGATGGCTACAGTAAAGTACTGAGAAACAGGTATGTTAGCCCCAGGCTAAACAAATCCCTAGGACCATGGTAACCAAATGGCAGTTGAGGTTAATCAAGGCACCTGGAGCCAATTAAGACCTTTCTAGAAGGCAAGTGGAGATAGCTACTTTAATTAGAACACCTGCAGCCAATCAGGGCAGGCTAATCAGGGCACCTGGGTTAAAAAGGAGCTCACCCCAGTCAGGCAGGGAGGAGCCAGAGGAGAAGGAGTGCGAGTGAGGAGCTGGGAGCAAGAAGCTGAGAGTGAGAGAGTGTGACTGCTGGAGGATTTTAGGAGACAGCATTTATCAGACATCAGGAGGAAGATCCTGTGGTGAGGATAAAGAAGGTGTTTGGAGGAGGCCATGGGGAAGTAGCCCAGGGAGTTGTAGCTGTCATGCAACTGTTACAAGAGGCACTATAGACAGCTGCAATCCACAGAGCCCTGGGCTGGAACCCGGAGTAGAGGGCAGGCCCGGGTTCCCCCCCAAACCTCCCAACTCCTGATCAGACACAGGAGGAGTTGACCCAGACTGTGAGGAAGATCACTGAGGTGAGCAAATCTGCCAAGAAGCGCAGGACCCACCAAGGTAGAGGAGGAACTTTGTCACAAGGCTCAGAGGAGGAAATAGAGCTGTGAGAGAAGCCAGAGAGGAGGAGGATGTTGTTAGCTGGAGTGTACAGAAAATAAATCTCTCTCCCATCTCCTTGTTCTGGTCAGCAAAACAAAAGAGAAACACTGATAAACAAACCAACAATCTGTGCTAGCACCATTACATAAGCAAACTGTACAGATTTTGCTTATACACAGTAATTTAAGATGCAAACAAAACATGAAAAACTAATCCAGAATTAACAATGGGCCAGATGGTAATGCTAGTTTGAAGCAATAAACATGAAAAACAGCTTCCTTCTGCTACTGCTGATCAATTTCCATATTTAATAATGTAATCAAAATAGGCATGTTTCTGCTACCACACATTCAGCACTAGAGATGGGGTTTCTTTTTCTATTTTCTTCTTCTTTGCTTAATGCAGCAGCAAAATTTCAGAACTCATTTAAAACATGAGAACTCTTAGCCCTTAAAATGATAATTAAGATGAATACTTACCCTCAAATGTTCAGATTTAAGCCTCGCTCCCAAATGCCAACAAAGCTGTAGTAAGTTAGCTGCCATTTGCAGTACCTTGATAGGAACACCTACCTTGCTGCTCCAGTGAAATTTCTCTTTTGGGAAAAAAAAAAAGCTTTTTGATATCATTTAAATTTGGAGCCAATTTAACAGCTGAGTTGTAGTGCAAGTTCCTGCTACAACGCATCATACATTCCTTGCTCATCACAAAGCCAAGGACAGAGAATGAAGAGCTGTAGGGTAGAACCTGCCATCTGAAAAGCAAATGAATGCAGTACTTGGATTTTACCAAAAATCACCCAAGCGAGGAGCAGAATTGACCAACAAAGCAGATAGACATGTCTGTTTGAAGCTCTTGAATTGATTTTTTTGTTAGCTGTGTAAATTACTGTCTGAATGCAGCGTGCACCAAGTTATGCTAGAATGGAGACTTCACTGAGACGATGTGAGACTTCACATCTGACGAAGTGAGTATTCACCCATGAAAGCTCATGCTCCAAAATGTCTGTTAGTCTATAAGGTGCCACAGGATTCTTTGCTGCTTTTACTATGGATTTGGTGGACCCGGATGAGGCATCACAGAATCTGCTTACGTGAACATAAATCTAACGTACTTCACCATGGCATTAACAGGTTATTGGTAAGTGCCTTGGATTCAGTGCAACACTGAAGGCAAAGTGCCTTCAAACATCACATGAGTTTGCAGGTGCAGATGACAGTAAATGCACCTCCAAAACCCAAAATTACACTTGCAAAATTGCAAGCACAAAAGGGGAGGCTTTGTGAAACCCAAATCCAATGAGAACCTGAAAACAAAGGTGACCTACGCTACACGTGAAGGGAAGCTAGTATAGAAGTAATGGGCCAAATTCTGCACTCAGATGCAGAGGCACCGTTCCCACAAATATTAGTGGAAGCTGGGTGTGCACTTATGAGGGCAAAAGCTATCTAGAAACAGAAACGTACATACTCTCCCAGTATGGAATGGAATTACCTGATTCTCTTTGGTCTAGTCCCATACTATTCCACCTTCTTGTGATATCGATGTACAGAATATCCACGGAAGCCATTGAAAAATTGCTGTTACTCAGCTTGCAGTTCCTGTTAAATATAAACCAAATAAAGATCAAGAAAAAGTCTGATTACTTCCAAAGTTAGTCAAATTGTGGGAAGGCAACTGGGAGAAAGGGTTTATTCAGGCCAGATGGGCAACTATGAAGGCACACAGAGCTCAGCTCAAAGCCACGGTCACCTAGCTTGCTGCAGATATCAATCAAACCAGCACGTGTTAAATATACATGGACTATATAATGGAGAAAACCCTGTATGTTCTCATTTACAATGTCACGTATACAACCAGCCTTCCTACGTGTTCAGAGCACTCGGACACCAGCTCTGATAGGAACTAGCAGTGTGCAGATCCAGTACTGTGGATACTGCCACACCTCTAAGTAAGTTCTGAACTTTCAATGTGTTCAACCTCATATCAATATCCTGAAAACAACAGGATTAACAACCTGCTATATATGTTTTTCAATCAGCTGGATTTTGCAAGAGAACCACTTACTATTGCAAAAATCCACTTACTATTTCTCACCAAAAATATGGCTTGACCAATTGTTGCGAACTGCTACCCTTTAAAACAGGGGTGGGCAAACTACGGCCCGTTGACCACGTCCAGCCCATTGAGCCTTTTAATCTGGCCCTCGAGCTCCTGCCGGGGCGTGGGGTTGGGGGCTTGCCCCTCTCTGGCGCTCCAGTTGGGGAGCGGGGTCAGGGGCTTTCTGTGCAGCTCCCAGAAGCAGGGGCATGTCCTCACTCCAGTTTCTACATGTAGGGATAGCCAGTGGGCTCCGCACACTGCCTCCACCCAAAGTGCCCCACCCTCATCCCGCAGCTCCCGTTGGCTAGGAATCGAGGCCAATGGGAGCTGCAGGAGTGGCACCTGCAGATGGGGCAGCGCCTGCAGATGGGGCAGTGCGGAGAGCTGCCTGGCCACACTACCATGTAGGATATGGTGGTGCTTCCGGGAGCAGCTTGAGGTAAGCATCACCCAGAGCCTGTAACCCTGATCCTGCCCGGCGCCCCAACCCCCTGCCCCAGCTCTGATCCCCCTCCCAGTCTCCGAATCCCTCAGTTACGGCCTGGAACACCCTCCTGCAATCAAAACCACTCATCTCCAGCCCCACCCCAGAGCCCGCATCCCCAGTCAGAGCCCTCACCCCTCCCACACCCCAACCCCCAATTTCGGGAGCATTCATGGCCTGCCATACAATTTCCATACCCAGATGTGGCCCTCAGGCCAAAAAGTTTGCCCACACCTGCTTTAAAACGAACAAAAGGAAGTATTGTTTCTCACAACGCACAGTTAACTGTGGAACTCCTTGCCAGAGGATGTTGTGAAGGCCAAGACTATAACAGGGTTCAAAAAAGAACTAGAGAAGCTCATGGAAGATAGATTCATCAATGGCTATTAGCCAGGATGGACAGGGATGGTGTCCCTAGCCTCTGCTTGCCGGAAGCTGGGAATGACAAAAGTGGATGGATCACCTGATGATTATCTGTTCTGTTCATTCCCTCTGGGGCACCTGGCATTGGCCACAGTTGGAAGACTGGATACTTGGCTAGGTGAAGCTTTGGTCTGACCCCGTATGGCCATTCTTATGTTCTACCCTCCTGGAGTTATTATTATGAGTCTATCACCGTATGATACTTACCTGATCCATTTGAAATGCCTGTGTAAAGCTACATGGAGTATTAAGAGATTGATCCTGCAAGGAAATGCTTCTGCTGGAAAATATTACATGTGTTTTGCTGTCTCACGCTTCCAAGTAGCTTCTTAACTCACCTAGCTATAAGAGAGATGATAGGGTTTCTTTAAAGGTAAAGGAGATCTAGGGTGTGGGTTGTGCTGTTCTAGGTACCCTAGGTGCAGCCAAGCACGGGCTTAGGCTGTATTTCATAGTAAACCTCTACTCCATTATAACGCCACCCGATATAACAAGAATTCAGATATAATGCAGTAAAGCAGCACTCCGGAGGCGGGGGGGGGGGGGCAGGAGGAGGCAGGCAGGGCTGTGCACTCGGGCGGATCAAATCAAGTTCACCTATAACGTGGTAAGATTTTTTGGCTCCCGAGGACAGCGTTATATTGAGGTAGAGTGTATTTCATTTTGAGTTCCTTTTCTCAATAAACTGAACCCACTGGAAGAAGATAAAGCTTTGATTGACTACAACTTGTGAGGACAGATTGCAACCACCTGCTCACATAAATCTATATACTGATGTACCTTCCATTTCATTCTTGAGGAAAGGAATCTAGCAAATGCTCTGACATGGGCAAGAAGAACAATCTCTTATAAATTTACTAGAGGATTCTTAGAAGAAGGGCACAGAGACTGGAGAACTCTGAGAAAAATCTAGATTTTACTGATATTAGAGCTGAATTGAAGAGACACCAGAGAACATGAAGGAGGACATTCCTGCAGTGAGGTATGTTAGGCACCCGTTGTGGGCCCACTTGCCCTGCAATGTCTATGCGGCGTGAAGAATGGTCCGCAGCTGAAGTCAGAAACCAGTCTTAATAACTGACTCCAACCATGCTTGTACTTTGCCACATCACTCCTGGGGCCTTCTGACCTGGCTCATTCAAAATCAGTTCAGCGTGCAACTAGCCTTCACGCCTGGGGCCAATGAGGAGATCCCACATGCCAAAGGCAGACAATATCACACATTACTGATGCATGGCCTCTGACAAGATTTGATGGTGCTCTGAAGGCCCTGTTCTTTGCCAATGAGGCTGTTGCAAAATGGTTTCGGAAGTTCAACATTCAAGGACAAGGAGAATAAGAATAAGAATTATGGAATAATCTTTAAGAGGAATATCTATCCTGACATTTATACTATGCTCATCACCACGGTATCTAAATCAAGGCTGGATTCAACAGTAAAAAATACATTGTAGTGAACTATCCTGCACTGGCCTGTGGATGGAGCAGATGCCCCATAGTCTTTTCTATCTGTAATCTACATAACAGTCAAGAATGAATAAAAACAAATAGAGTTAAGGGCATCTGGATAAAAAAAGGATCTCTGTATTTTAAGAGTGCATCTGCTCCTGCTGCTTATTTATATTGTCAGTCAATGAAAGACAGAAAATGGGATGTGTGTACCATAACTGGAACACGTACAGTCATTAAAAAACAATGAAAATGACACAATAAAAGTATATGAAAAAATAAATTGAAATCCCTGCCACTGCAAGTTGCAATTTCCTGATGCAAATCATTAGTGCACAATGTATCAGTGAGCAGCATTTGGAAAGCCTCCCTCCTGACTGGGAACAGCAGGGTATGCACCCACAGCTAGGGAAATCACCTTGCTTCAATAATCTCCTCTGGCTCAGTCCAAACACACTGACATTCCTCTGGTTTACTGGAAATTAAACAAGGAGATCTGGACTATGAAAAATGCTAACATTTGTTAGAGACCATCAACTGGCAGTGGAATAAAGGCCCAAGTGTTCCTACTGAATAAAGCTTTGGATCACAGATCAGTCTATGCCCATCTTCCTTTAAGGATCTATTACCTCTCTTAAAAAGCTAAACACGTACCTAAATAACACGTACAGTAAAAGGAAATTACCTTTGTCTCCAATGCTATTATTTTCCTCATTTGTGATATCTGAATTATGTTTGCTACAATGTTCCAGAACTTGCTTTTCCACATACAAATATGGGAGGAAAAAAATAACTCTTCAATAATGTCTATAGCCAACAGATTCAATACACAATGCCAGCTGAATTGAGTGACAAGCCTAAGTACTTCAGAACTGCAGTTTGTATAAGCAGATCCAGACTGACATTGAGCTGGATGTTTTCAAAGCAGCACAGACATGTACACAATCATTTTTTGTGGAGCTTAATTCTTCAAAACAGCAGGCAGGAGTTTCCCAAAGGGGTGAGAGGACAGGTCAACTTCAGCATCAGGAGGTGTAAAATAGACTCCCTTACACTGAACACCCCTTTACACCCTAGATTCCCTCCAACCTTCTCACACCTGCTCCATCCAAGTATAAGGGAGCCTCAGTTGCTCAAACATTCATATTGAAGAGCTGGAAAATGGAGCAAGACGGGACAAGTAAAATGGGGGCTTTAAAAACAAACTAAACTGAAGAGTCAGATCTATGAATAAATTCTAGATTCCTTTTTAACTGTTTTAGGAAGCCAGTCATTCAAAACTAGAACCCTTCGCTCGTACAGCTTGTTCCCCAGCCAAATGGATACTCCTCAATTAGTGGCATCACAACAATTTCCACGACAGCTAGTGCCGCTGTCGCAGACAGCAAGTACACCATCATCCAATTACAAAAAAAAGGCTACTTAATAAATGCTGACGTACACTGTTCTTATGTGCATAGCGAGACCGTGATTTAGGGGAATGTGTTACATAGTTCAGGAAAAATGAGATAAATACACTTAGATGTTCCCCATTTTACCAGAAGAAAACAAATATGGGACTTGCCAGATATTAGCTTAATTCACTCAAACAGCTGATTCGTGTAGCATATTTCAAGAGATGGACACTGAAAACAAATTAAGACAGAGTATATTGTGTTTATTTTTCCCACTCTGTTCTGTTTTGGGAAGTATGGGTTAGAGTATCAGTGTTGCCAGAATATAGTGCAACTATATTGCTCCTGCAGATTATTCTACTGTATTTTCAGAGAAGGAAATATGATTAAGATATTAGTTTATAAGAGGCAGAATTTAAAACAAAAATTGCCTACAGAGAGAGGCTTGTTAGCAACTACAAAACACTAAATTCACCAGCCAAATAGCTTTGGAAACTCAGCTGTATCAAAGCATAAGAAGATAAGTACAGAAAGATTACCACATTGTCCTTTCATTTTGAAGAGCTTTTGATACCGAGTGCTAAATTTTGGAAAACATTTCGCTCAGTATTAATTCTGTTCATAACTCAGATATTTACGCAATTTCTTCTTCCCTCATTTACATCAAAGGACACTGGTATGAAAATAATGCCCAAGATTTTATTTTTGAGACCTTCTGCTCAAACTGCTTGTTCCTTTAAAGAGACAATCCTCAATTTAAGGAATGACAATTTTTACAGTTGCCAATGGCAATGTCACCTATTAGCCATTTCCTTTTCTTTCCTTGTTAAATACAAAGACAAACTGCAAAAAATGAGAACTCTCTTCTTGTTGCTATTAACAAGAATTCAGGTAAGGATGTCCCCCAATCCCATGCTTGTGACAGCACAGTTCACTACCATGGAAAGAAGTGTGTTCTCTAATACTGGATGATGTGATCACTAAAGGAATCAGAGCAGTAGACTGATTATAAAAGAAAACTTTTGTATTATACACGTGTATTTATTTCAGTAACCAGCAAAGACAAGAAAGAAAATACAGAAGAGTGTGCAACTGTTCAGTGGGATTTGGGGGAAAATGTTTACTCTGGTCTTAATTATTCTATCACATAAACACAAGAATCGCAGTGCTGGTGGATAAGTCTGGGAGATCTTAAATCCTTTACTACTAACCTTATAAATGTTCGGAAACCTGTTGGCCCCAACTTCATTGTCCCTTTTACTCCAAGGAATCGGATAAATAATGCAGCCATTCTGTCCACCAGTCGTAGATAGTTGAACTGTTTGGCATACTTTGGAAACACTTGCTTGAGACAAAGGGAGGGTAAGCTGGCTTCAGGATTTTTGCTGATATGTTCCAATTGGTCTGTTGATCCTGGTTCCAATAGTTCATCTTTTGTGTCTGCCGCATTCTCAGACAGTTGAGATCTACAGCACAAACAATAATTGTACCTTGTGAGACACTGTATCAATCCACTATGATTCTGTCAGTATCTTTATCATTAAAACCTGTTTTCAGGGATTAATTTAGTAACTTGGATTTAAAAAAAAAACAACAACCTCAGTTGAGCTGTCTAAGTTTCGAGGAGGAAAAAAGGATTTCTGGTTTAGGAGACCTTTATACTCATACTAGATGAGTGGGTAAAGAGATATAGGCCAGTTTTCAAAATCTGCTGCCTAAAGCTAGGTATCTAAATTCATATTTAAGCACAAAACTAAATGCCCTGATTTTGAGAGCTACAGAGTGTCCGTAACTCCCATGGAAATGAATGGGAGTTTGGGGTTCTCAGCACCTCTGACAATCAGATAAATTTTATGTAGGTTTGAACATTGAACATTATCTCATTTTCTTTTTTTAATTTTCAAGTGAGTTTCCACATTTGTCGAAATGTTGGCTTAACAGTTCTGAGAATGTCGCTCCGTATTATTCAAAGACCAGGGACAGCATGAGCAGTGCCAGAGGAAGCATCCCAACACGCTTCACTGATGTGCGTCCACCTGGACATGGAGGACCCACTTCTAGGGTGAACTGGTTTTTCACTCTCAATGCCAATTCAGTCTATCATTTCTGCACAACTTGCCATCAACAATGCCAATAGAGATGGTGCTTTTTGTAACATGGTCTCTGGCCAAGGCAGAAAAGCCAAAGCAGGGACAGCTGGACATTCAGAAAAGTCTCTACAGTTTTGGGTGGACTGTCTCTGGCATGTGCTGATTAGCTGTTTGCTCCAACCCTCTCCCTCCCTCGCAGTTTCACTGCCTCAGCAGCACTCCTCTTACCCTCTGTCATAAGTAGATAGGTAAGGTAAGGGTTAATTTTCTTTTACTGTAAAGGGTTACAAAGGGAACCAAACACTGCCAGGGGACATCAGGAAACGGATTTTCAAAGTAAGGGGGGAACCTCTGGAGGTTTTGGCTTTGTTCTGTGTCTTTTTGTTTTCCTCGGCTGTGAGTGAACAAGCTTTTCTTCTAATTCCATCTTCTTCAAATATTCTACTATTAAGTGTGAGTACAAAGGACCAAAGTAATCGGTTGTGATGTGCTTTGATTTGTATTTACATGGGTGTTGATTTGCTGACTGGTTTAATTGGCTATCTTTTTAATCAGACTGTTTATTCATATTTTCTTATAAGCAGAGCGCTGTATTGATCTCTCTAATGCAGTATTATTGTTCTGTATTTTCTTTCTTTTTATATAAAGTTTTCTTTTTAAAACTTGTGGAAGTTTCTTTTCCTAGTGAGGCAAGGGAGAGGATTTCTGTGCCCGGAGTCCTGTTACATCTGTGACAGGCTAGGGAGGGCGGAAAAGTTACGGGGAAAGAGAGAGAGAGAGAGAGAGAGAGAGAATCGCTCTGTTCCCTGGTGCTTAAGGCTTGTCTCTTTGGAGAGACAGAGACCAGTTTCTTGGTATTGTTATGTAAAGAGATTGCATTAATCCCCTCAGCTGGCTCAGAGAGGAACACGAGAGAGAGGGAGAAGGAGGGGAGATCATTCTCTTGCCGGTAGACTCATACTTCTGAGTCTCGGGGGTCCTCCCAGGGAAAATTGGGGAGGCCAGAGAAGGGGGTCCCCCCCGCAAGGAATTTGGGGAACCCAGGCTGATAGTAGCCTCAATACTATCTGGTGGCAGCGAAATAAGATCCAGCTGGGTATAAGTTGGGGAGGTTCACAGTAAGCACCCAGATTTTGTACGCTAAAGTCCAGATTTTGGGACAGGTTTACCACATGGTGAGGCAGTGGTGGGAAATTAGAATCCAGAAGCCAGTAGATATATATTTTCTTTTTCTTGCTAGGGATAGCAGTGAGAAAGGGGTTGGTTTTTAAAGTGCTAGAGAGAAAAACTTTTTTCCTGCCTGCTTTTGGCAGTTTGCATTTTTAAAACAGAGTCATTAAGAGACCATTACCGGTTCTTTTGTTAAACAATTGGACTTAAGCATCCCAGCCAGCAAACGCACACAGGTAAATACAGTAGCTTTTGTTTGGTTCAATTGCCTATCAAACAGAGCTAGAGCAGTCAAACAGTTCAGACAGACTTCTAGAGACAGAAAGCCAGCAGTTCAAAAACAGACACCAGAGGCACCACAACACAAGAAACAGAAACCATGAGTTCCAAAGATGCCATAAAGCAGGAACGCGCGAGACTAGAGGCAGAGGAACAAACAAAAGAAGCCGATCACAAGCGAAACAGGGAAAAAAGACTACAAGAGGGAGATGAGACAAAAAAAAAAGCAGCTGATTACAAAGAGACAAGAAGCCCAACTGCAGCCTTCCCAACGAGAACTGGAAAAACCAAACTAGAGATGGAAAGGCTACAAAGAGAAGAAGCACCAAGATGCAGCCTTCCAAGGGAGAGGGAGAACCACGCCAAGAAATGGAAAAACACAAAAGAAAGTGAAGAGAGGAAAAACAGAGAAAGCATGAACTGGAAGTAGAACAGGCTAAGCATCAGACCCCAGCAAATCCTACCCTCCGGTGCCAGTTGCTGGTCCACCGCCAGGAATTTCCCAACTACAAGTCAGGTGATGACACAGAAATCTTCTTAGAAAATTTCAAAAGGGTCTGTATTGGGTACAGCATCCCGGAAAACCATACATGCTAGAGCTGAGGCCACACCTCAGTGGACCTTTAGCAGACGTGGCGGCTAAAATGCCAAGGAACAAATGAACGATTATAAACTGGTTCAAACCCAGGCCAGATCCAGAATGGGGTAATACCCCGGATCACGCCGTCGGCGGTTCAGAAACCAAAAGTGGAAACCAGATGGTCATTTCCCGACCACGCTACTACGTTGGGAAGCATTGTGACGCCTGGATATCAGGAACCAGGTTCAAACGTTTCAAGAACTGCGCCACCTCATATACATGGAGCAGTTCTTGGATGGTGTTCCTGAGGACATCACACGGTACATCCTAGATGGAAAACCCAACTCTCACCGAGGCGGGGAGATTGGAGCCAAATGGATGGAGGTGGCAGAAAGCAAGAAAGCTACTGTAAAGGGGAGTGAAAATCCCAGGGGCCACACCGACAATAAACCCTACAACCGAGCGCACCCGACATAAACCCTACAACCGAGGGCAACCCAAAACCCCACCTACAAACCAAGGAAAGCCACAGCACCCTATCTCTCCACCTCACCAGTCTTCAGTAACTTACTTCAACCCAAGTGTCCCGTTATCTGGAAGATGCTATAAGTTGTAATGAAACGAGACATATCAAGCCAACTGCCCAAAGCCAACTGCCCGAATAACCCCACCCGGGTGCAGTCATTGCACCCCAGCAACAAAGATCCCAGGCCCAGATACTCTCAAATCCCCTTGGAGCGAAGGGAAAATTGAGAGTGGGCGGAAAGAAGGTTACCGCGTGGAGAGACACGGGGCACAAGTGTCAGCTATCCACCAATCCTTCGTCGATCCCAACTCATCAACCCAAGGGCCAAAGTGACCATTTACCCTTCATGTCACAAGCTGTGGACTTGCCTACAGCTGAACTGCCTGTCCAGTCAAAGGCTGGTCAGGAATGTGGACTTTGCAGTCTATGACAATTATCCCATCCCATGCTACTGGGGGAGACTTGGCCAACCAAGTGAAGCAGTCCAAGAGATGGGAATGGTTACACGCAGCCAGACCAGGCAAGTTCCAGACCCATTCTGTTCCTGAGCCGTCCACAGAGAAACCTGTCTGTGTTACCAGAGACCAGACTGAGGTAGTGGACCCAATTCCATGTCAACGGCTGAACCAGCCACAACACCTCCAGTCCCAGGCCGGAACTGGAACAGCAACCAGCATCAGCACAAGCAAATGCACCACACCTTCAACCGCAACGCCAGAAGGGACAACAAGCCTGAACTGGCAGCAGCAACAGACAACCATACCGAGAGGCTCAGCCAGAGCCTGACATACCACCAGGTGCACCAGCGGACAGCGGTACATCAGCTACAAAACAACCCATCATCTGCATCACTTCCAGAGGACCAGCCCAGTCCCCAGTCTGAGGAAGAACTGGTGTCCCAGCTTCAAGGGAACAGTTCCAGACTGAGCCGGAAGCGGATGACAGCCTCAGAAAGCTTGGGTGGCGCACGGAGCAACCCACCGCCTCTCAGCTCTTCTAACCGATCCCGGTTTGTTACAGACCAAGGACTTTATACAGGAAATTCTTTCTGGTGGACACCAGGAAGAATGGCAGCCGCACAAACGGTTGGTGGTTCCAACTAAGTACAGGGGAAGCTTTAAGCTTAGCCCATGATCATCCCAGTGGCCATGCTGGGGTGATAGAACCAAAGACAGGTTGGGAAGTCCTTCTACTGGGAGGGGATGGCAGGAAGTTGCCCAGTATGTCCAGTCTTGTGAGGTGTGCCAAAGAGTGGGAAAGCCTCAAGATCTGGTCAAGGCCCTCTCCAAGCCACTCCCAATTGAGGTCCCATTTCAGCGAGTAGCTGTGGATATTCGGTCCTTTTCCGAGAAAGATACCCAGGGAAAGCAGTACGTACTGACTTTTGTGGACTTTGCTACCGATGGGCCAGAAGCAGTTGCTCTAGGCAACACCAGGGCTAAAGCGGTGTGCCAGGCCCTAACAGACCTTTTCGCCAGGGTAGGTTGGCCGCTCCGTTATCCTTACCGATTCAGGATCTAATTTCCTGGCAGGCACCATGAAAGACCTGTGGGAAATCATGGGGTGAATCACTTGGTTGCCTCCCTGTACCACCATCAAACCAATGGCCTGGTGGAAAGGTTTAATGGAACTTTGGGGCCATGATCCGTAATTCGTGAATGAACTCAACAACTGGACCTAGTTTGCAACAGTTGCTCTTTGCTTACAGGGCTGTACCACACCCAGTTAGGGTTTTCGCCATTTGAACTTGTGTATGGTCGAGGTTAGGGGCATTACAGTTGTGAAGCACAATGGGAGGGTTTACGCCCTCTCCAGGAACTAACAGTCTGGACTTTGTCAGAAACCTACAAAACACCTCCGCCATTCTTTAGCCCTTGCTAGAGAAAACCTAAAGGATACTCAGAAGAGCAAAAGGCCTGTACGTATAAACATACCAGAGACCGTTCCTTCAAGAGAGGAGACCAGGTTATGGTCTTGAACGGCAACAGGGCCATAAGATGGAAGCATCATGGGAGGGGCCATTCACGGTCCAAGAGCGCCTGGGAGCTGTTCCTACCTCTAGCATTTCCAATTCCTCACAAAAACCCGAAGTGTATCTGTTATTCTCTCAAGCCCTTTTATTCGAG
The DNA here is from genome assembly GCF_003597395.2 of Chelonoidis abingdonii. Classification (NCBI taxonomy): domain Eukaryota; kingdom Metazoa; phylum Chordata; order Testudines; family Testudinidae; genus Chelonoidis; species Chelonoidis abingdonii. Next base: position 22,060,471 of record NC_133792.1, read on the forward strand.
AGACTTACAGGTTTGTCAGTTTACAGTCCAGGGAGCAGAGGACCTGAGTGGCCTGATGGCGTCTACTATGCGGGAAAAGACGGGGGCGGAAGAGGTGAACCTCTCAACCACCCTGGAACGTCTGCAGCGGCAACAAATCCAGGAGCTGTGCACCAGCTTCGCACCATTGTTCTCAGCCACTCCAGGACGGACTGACGGGCTACCACTCCATTGACACAGGTAATGCTCACCAATAGAACCACCTACCGGGTGTTCCCCTCACGCACAAGCTGCTATAGAGCAGGAGATCCAGAAATACTACAGATGGGTATAATCCGCTCATCTACCAGTGCATGGCATCTCCAGTGGTTCTGGTACCCAAACCAGATGGGGAAATACGCTTTTGCGTGGACTACCGTAAGCTAAATGCGGTAACTCGTCCGACAACTATCCAATGCATGCACCGAGGAGCTTATTGGAAAAGTTGGATGTGCCCAGTTCATCTCCACAATAGACTTACCCAAGGGGTACTGGCAAGTACCGCTAGATGAACCTGCAAGGAAAGGTCAGCATTCGTCACCCATGCGGGGGTATATGAATTTAATGTACTTCCTTTCGGGCTGCGAAATGCACCCGCCACCTTTCAGAGGCTGGTAGATTGTTTCTAGCAGGACTGGGAAATATGCAGTTGCCTACCTCGATGATGTGGCCATTTTTTCAGACTTCCTGCGCACGAACACTAGAACACCTGGAAAAGGTATTTGACGTATCAACAGGCAGGACTAACTGTTTAAGGCCAAAAGGGTCAAATAGGCCAAAACAGAGTGACTTACTGGGACACCAGGTGGGTCGGGGAACCTAACCCCCTACAGGCCAGGTGGAGGCTATCCAAAGTGGCCTGTCCCAAAGTCAAAGAAACAGGTCCAATCCTTCTTTAGGCTTGGCCCGGGTATACAGGTGATTTGTACCAACACTACAGCCAAATCGCCTGCAACCACTGGACCGACCTGACCAAGAAGCCCAGCCAACTATTCAGTTAAATGGACTGATGAGTGTCAGGAGCCTTTACGCAACTTAAGGCGACGCTCACGTCTGACCTGTGCTAAGGGCCTCCAGACTTTGACAACATTCCTAGTACACGATGCATCTGAGCGTGGTATAGGAGCAGTTCTCATGCAGGAAGGAGCGGATCAAACTTCCCTCCTGTCGTGTTTCTCAGCAAGAAACATCGAGAGGGAAAGCCACTGGTCCGTCAGTGAAAAAGAATGCTAGATGTGTGTGGTGCCTGGAAAAGCTACGCCCATACGTTGGCGGGACGGCGGTTCCTGCTACAAACTGACCATGCTGCGCTCTTCGTACAGCTGCTTCTGAGGGTTCGGTCTCCGTCTCGCATTATCTTCATAGATCATACAGGTTCGCAACGTTTCGGTGTCGATACCTAGCTGCGAGATGCTTCCATCTCGTGAGAGTTTCCCGAATACACTGGTTAAAACTTTCCTTAAGAGTTGAGTCTTGTAGTTTACATGTTTAGAAGTATATGTAAAGGTGCATGTGTTGTCTTACTCTGATTAGTTAAAGTTCTAGGTAGATCACCTCCAGTGAAATTTTACACTGTCTGTTGATTTGGGGCGTGTCATAAGTAGATAGGTAAGGTAAGGGTTAATTTTCTTTCTGTAAGGGTACAAAAAGGGAACCAAACACCTGACCAGAGGACCATCAGGAAACCGGATTTTCAAAAGTAAGGGGGAACCTTTGGAGGTTTTGGCTTTGTTCTATGTCTTTTTTGTTTTTCCTTGCTGTGAGTACAAGTCTTTCTTCATACTCCATCTCTTTCAAATATCCTACTATCAAGTGTGAGTACAAAGGAACCAAAGTAATGCGGCTGTATGTGCTTGACTTGATATTGTATATTCTCAGGTGATTGATGGAATGGCTTTGCGTGCTATCTTTAAATCGACTGTTTATTCATTTCTTTATAAGCAAGAGCCTGTATTGATCTCTTAATGCAGTATTATTGTTCTGTATTTTCTTTTTTTTATATAAGTTTCTTTTTAAAACTTGTGGATTTCTCTTCCTAGTGAGGCAAAGGGGAGAGGAATTTCTGTGCCGGAGTCCTGTTTAATCTGTGACAGCTAGGAGGCGGGAAAAGTTACGGGGAAAGAGAGAGAGAGAGATCAGCTCTGTTCCTGGTGCTTAAGGCTTGTTCTTTGGAGAGACAGAGACCAGTTTCTTGGTATTGTCATGTAAAGAGATTGCATTAATCCCTCAGCTGGCTCAGAGAGGAACAACGGAGAGAGAGGGGAAGGGAGGGGAGTATTCTCTTGCGGTAGACTCATACTTCTTGGTCTTGGGGGTCCCTCCCAGGGAAAGTTGGGGAGCCAGAGAGGGGGGTCCCCCCACAAGGATTGGGGGAACCCAGGCTGATAGTAGCCTCAATACTTCTGGTGCAGCGAATAAGATCCAAGCTGGGTATAAGCTTGGGGAGGTTCACACGTAAGCACCCAGATTTTGTACGCTAAAGTCAGAATTTGGACAGACGCTTACCACACCCTCTTCTCCTCTTTTTTAGTCCCCTTCACCTCCTTCCCTTTCAGCTGATAATCTCTGCTATCTACTCCCCACAACATTCCCAAAAATCAGTGCTGATTATTCACCGCCACTTGTGCGTTATCTAGGGTGACCAGATGTCCTGATTTTATGGGACAGTCTCGATTTTTGGGTCTTTTTCTTATATAGGCTCCTATTACCCTCCACCCCATCCGATTTTTCACATTACTGTCTTGGTCACCCTAGGGCAGGGGTCAGCACCTATGGCACGCGAGCTGATTTTGAGCGGCACGCAGCTGCCTGCCGCGGTCCAGCCAGCCCCCACTCAGACCCCGCCCACCGCTCTCCCTGCGGGGGCAGGAGGCAGAAGCTTGGTTCTGCTGCAGCCAAGCTTCCCCGCTCCCCTCTTCTTCCCCAGCATGTGCTTTCCTTCCCGCCCCATCTCCGTCCCTGAGCAGTCAACTGATGGCCTTGTGAGATGGAACGGGGGAAGAACGGCAGCATTCAGGCAGCTCTGTGCAGGACGCACAGAGAGAGGGACAGGGCGTGGAACAGGAACACCTCCTTTCGGCTCCCTGCCATGAGCCGCTCAGGCAGGGGCTAGGAGCACCCCCACAAGCAGAGCACCCCACTCCTCTGCCCTGACCCTCCCCACACACACACTCAGCATTCTGCCTGACCCTTGAACCCCCCACACACACCCAGCCTTCTGCCCTGCACCCCCACCCCACCCCAGCCTCTGCCCTGACCTGAACTGCCCCCCGGTCTGGGTCCCAGCTGCAGCCTGCTGCCCAGCCCGCTGCTGGCCTAGGTGAACAGAAGCCCAGGCTGGCAGCGAGCTGAGCAGGCTGGCGGTGTAAGATCAGCATTTTAATTTAATTTTAAAAGACGCTTCTTAAACATTTTGAAAACCTTGTTTACTTTACATACAATAGTTTAGTTATATAATATAGACTTATAGAAAGAGACCTTCTAAAAACGTTAAAATGTATTACTGGCACGCGGAACCTTAAATTAGAGTGAATAAATGAAGACTCGGCACAGCACTTCTGAAAGGTTGCCGACCCCTGCCCTACGGTTATCCCCTTCCCCCTACCCTGCATCTGTCTTGTCTATTTAAATGTAAGCTCTTGGGGGCAGGGTCTGTTTTTGTGTCTTAAGTTTGTACAGCACCTATCAAAATATGGTCTTGGCCCATGACTTGGCCTCCTATATACTTCAGAAATACATATAATAAATCATCATAGTAAAATGCTGAACCAGTACCCAGCATGACATGATGGGTCATGATGTGGATGACACTTTTTCAAAGAGTGATGGTATTAGCCTAGGTTTTCTGGGTATAGTCTGTTTTGGTTAAGAAGATCCTGCCTATCTTCTTCTTCACTTCTATTCCTAAACTATCATGTGATAGTGCTGTGAGCTGTTGACATCTGCTGCCTTTCCACCCTAGAGGTAGGTGAACTGATCCCCATGCATAGTTATGCAAAGCATCTGAAGGGTGAAAGGGGCTAGATAAGAATGATCCTCTATTATCAATATAGTTACCAGGGAATCTACAAAACTGCCAGGAACACAACTTTAATAATATCAGTTACCTCCGGCAAAGTTGTTATTATTTGGAGGCAGAGATGATTACAGTCTGGGAAGAAGACAGAGCTCTGGTCTCTTTTGTCAGCCTCAGTTTCACTTCATTGTCACTATCTGAATGATCCAACAAACGATTCCATTCTATGGCATTGTAAGTCCCACCGCTATCAAACTGTCCCACTTCTGGGTGTGCATGTACCAGGTATCCTTCACAGCAGTCTCATTTCCCCCAGCTCACTGTGATAGGCTACTGGTCTAGTACCAACCCATCTAACACAATAAAGAGGTAACGTCATAAAATTAAAATGTATTGGCTAGAAATGCTACTATGGGCACCACTATTTAAAGGGTCCAGTTACAAATCAACATTTCATTGGAGAAGCTCTCTCTTGCTTCATTAGGTGCAGCGCTATTCAGGTCCAATAAAAAGAGCATGTCAGTGATGACTGCCTTCCATCAAAAGTCAGTGACACCTTTGCATTGCATAAAAGCCCCATTCTTCTCTTCTCTAGGTAAACTGGTTATAAACAAAGATCAGAGGCTGTAGAAAGCAAAAATCCTGCAGCAATTTTCACACATGACCACTGAGCAGTTCTAATTCTAGACAACAAGCTCTCAGCAAATTACCTGAAAGGGGAAGAAATCGAATAGTAACTCAGAGCAAGGGGGTCAGGAGAGCAAGGCCAATAATATTGAACTGAGCTAAGGTGATTAGTGCACAACTCTCTCACTTCTTGTGCCATGACTGTGTGGCACCATCCCCAAGAAGAAAATTAACTTCAGCTGTTGCTGGGTTACTAGCTAACACAAAATCAACACCTACATGTCATATATGCATCTGCACCACTGCTGGCCCATCTGTTCTGTGCGCTATTTCCTTTGATTGAGGTGAGGTTGGAGGGGGATCTATTACGAAGAAAATCTAAAGCTGGAGTTTAGAAATAACTCTGATCTCACTGCTCAACTTTAATCTAAGAGGGATTAATGATGAGAAATGATTTTATTTTTACACTTGTAAAGATGTACAGTTACAAGTCACAACATATTGACTAAACCAACGTAAAAAGGCTCTCTTCAATACAGTCTAAGTACATATCCTAACAATCCTAAATACATATTCTAAAAATACATTTCGATATATATCCTAATATAACCAACCTGAACCCTGGATAAAGAGACACACGTCTTCACTGTGTGCTAAAAGGTCATTGCATGTGAGCTCTCACAGAAGAGAGGGAGAAACCAAATCTCAAAATCAATGGCACTCCACTGAGAATGCCCTGTGCACAACTCCCAATGGTCAAAACGTATGGAATATTACCCACAGAATCCTAGCTAGGCTTAAATGCAACAAGAGCACACTGGAAGAAGAGCATCCCTCAGGTAACCAGGACCAAAAATTATCCGAGTTTGTAGCTCACTGTCACCCAGAAGTAACCCAACACCACACTTTCTCATCGTGGTCTTCCAACCTCTACCTATTGCCTATCTTTTCCTCCCTATCAGGCATACTGTCCATGCCTTTGCACAGGAGCATTTCCCTACAGGTGTTAGTAGCCATCAACAGCCAGTGCAGTATATTCCCTTCACTAGATATCTTCTGGTGCTTTATCCAGTCTATTCTTAATTGATTCTGCGATGAGGTTCTCTCTCTCTGTCTTGGAAAACCTTTTAAAATGTGTCATCTTGCACTTGGATGGTCGCATGAGATGGGCAAAAGCGACCTCAATTTAACATCTTGTCCAAAGGACAGGGCCACTTTAAAGCAACTCTAATACTGTACTGCAGTTTCAGCATTGACTAGGAGCTGAAATCCTTTTGTGGGACTTGAACTCAGGATCTTGCAGGCCTGCAGCACAGACAGGTAACAAATGACATGCTTGCCAATTGCTTTGCTTTCTGTTTATCACAGAAGAGATCTTTTTAACCAAAATTTGCTCTAGCTCTCAAATTCCTAATATTTATCTTGTATTGCAGCTAAAAGCATTTTATTTGCATAGACAATGACCTCTACTCTCCACTTTTTTCCAGTGAATTTAGCATTTATAAAAGGTGCTGGACTGACTTTGTTTTCAAGAGAAGTCTTCCTTACCACAGAATACATATAGCACTGGCAGCAGTATTGCAAGCTTCCCTATCAACATGCCACAAAGCTGTTCTACAAGAAAAGGGACAAATTCAATCCTGGAGTAGGCAGGCACATTGACTTCAATGGGAGCTATATTCAGTCCCAGATCTCTAGGGGTGAGAGAGCATCTGTCTACACTCAAGGGTCCTCACACTTACATTTCAGGGCTACATACTGCCCACAATATAAATGTGGAACTCTCGTTGATTTTAGTTGTACTGGCATACATGTATCTGAAGGCAGAACCTTAAAGTCTATCTGAGAGACCATTTGTTGTCCCTAGGCACAGCCTTGAGAAGATGGGCGAAAAACTGTCTAGCTGGAGGCCCACAAGTTTAGAATGCTGAGTTAAAACACGTTTGTGCCTTTCTCCTCGATATGTAGCAAAGCTTTCTTTCGCGTCTAGCTTGTTTAATGGTTTGTGGGAAATACTGTTCTTGAGCAGGTGAACAACTGGGGCTCCGTTTGTTTGCAGAGGCCTTTGGGTTCTGAGCCCTTTAGACATTAAGAAGTATGATTAGTACTATCTACGTTAGCATTAACTGACAGCTGCAGCAGAGCCCATCTGTGACGGTGTTTTGTAAGGTGAACCAGCGTTCACTAGTAACTAACCTGAGATCCCTCAATTCATTTTGCAGAGGCCACCATATATCTAATAGAAGGTACCTGTTTTGGTCACTATCCTTCTGGAATGAATCTGAACCAGAGACCAAGATGATGAAAGGCTTTCTACCTTGTTACAACTTCCATCTAATGTGTCACTCCTTCTGAGTCATTTTTGTATTCCTTGTTACCTGCCTATGTTTATCCTAACAGCTCAGAAAATCTCTAATTAACTATTTGTGAAAAGTATTTAAGTGGGTAGGCAATGCAGGACTATTGTCACAAATCACCAAAGGAAATGAAACCCTGCACTGAAAAAAACCACTCATGAGTTCTAAATGAATTAACTTTCTTAGGCTGTGGCTACACTGGTAGTTTTTGCAGCGCTGGTAGTTACAGCTGTGCTCGTACAGCTGTGTACGGCCAGCGCTGCAGTGTGTCCACACTGACAGTGACCAGCGCTGCAATGTGTCCACTCTTGCATCAGTTGCAGCGCTGTTGTGAGTGGTGCATTGTGGGCAGCTATTGCACAGAGCATCTCGTCCCATTTTGTCGCTGTGGGTTTTGGGAAGGGGACGGAAGGGTGCGGGTCATTCCGCTTCCTGTTCCAACGACCGGTGCTGCCAGGGAATCGGACCCCGCGCCTAAGAGGGCCCGCACCTTAGCACCTTTTAATTTTTTTTTTGTTTTTTTTAAAACTTACCCATCCCGGATGCGGTCTGCTCCATGGTCCACTCCTTTTAGTGAAGTGCCAGCGGGAGCGCGCATGGCCCCGCTCTCCCAGTAGGCTCAGCCGGGCGGCGGGCTTGCGGCGTCGGCCAGGGTCCAGCGAGAGTGGGCGTGTGGGCATCTCTAGATAGCGGCACGGCCAGGAGGGACTCCGGAGCTTGCCGCGCTCTGACGGGGCTCAGCCTGGGAAGCGATAGTCGCGGGCTTTGCCAGCGCTCCAACTGTAGCGCGGCAAGCCCCTACTCTCCATCTGGAGCTCCGTTCCAGAGCACGGCAAGCCCCGCAACCCCGGCTGGAGCTCTGGCGCCCTTTAAATGCCCCCGAGCCTGGGCAGTGAGGGGTATTTAAAAGTCCTGGGGCTCCAGCTGCCTCTGCCACCCGCGGTCTTCAAATAGCCGCCGGAGCACCTCTTTGGCTTCCCAGCGCTCCCGCAGCTATTTAAAAGGTCCCGGAGTAGAAGGGGGTTTGGGGGCTACTTGGGGGCTGGGGTTCCAGCTGCCTTGCTGCACCCATGACTGCTACACCAGTCCGGCCCCCATGCCTGAGCAGCTTGCACCCGTGCCCACAGCACTCTGCCAAACACCTGTCCTGTTCCTCCAGCCACCCTGCCACACACCCCTGCAGCCCTGCCCAAGGCCAGCCAGCCCCCACACACGCTGCCCGCACCAGGCTCTGCACACTCTGCCCAGCCCACACCCCTGCCCTGTCTCCAGTCAACCCCTGCTGCACCCACTCAGCCTTGAAGCCAGCCAGTCCCAACTCCTCTGTCTCCAGTCCCTGCAAACCCCTGCTGCACCCCCCTGCCGAGCCCTGCCTGAAGCCAGCACAGCCCACACCCTTGCATCCAACCAGCCCCACTCCTTGCCATAGCTTCAGAGACACCTACCTTCCAGTAGCCCTTTGAAGTCCTATCATGGCCAGCCCAGTCCACTGCTGCCCTGCAGTTTCCAGATGGCATTAACCTGCACGGGAGCAGCTGTGAACAACACATGTGCACCCCCAGGTGGGTGGCGGGGTACACCCACATGTGAAAACGGCGTCATTAATAACTAAAAAGATATATGATGCAATGTATATTTTATTATTCATCATAGTTATGGAAGTGTAAAATATACATGAAAGAAATGGAGGCTTTTTTTCCCATTTCTTTTAAGTCATCCCTGCCGACTGTGCTTCTCTTGGTAGTCAATTCCTTTCCTCTTTTGGTAGCTTCTCTTTACTTGGCAGCCTGTTCCTTTTTCCATTGTTTCCTCTACCCCCAGTCTTGCAAAACTTTTATTTTCGTGGGAATACAGATTCATAACTGCTTCTCACCATCTCTTCCCTTACTCCTTCTGGTATTTTTCTTAGCCTTTGCAGTCTTTCAGAAGTCTGCGTGAGGAGCATAATTCAAGGTCACTTTAAAAAAAAAACACAGAGAGATAAACTGTTAACACAGAGCCTGCATTGTTTTTTAAGAGGTTTTTGTTAGCATATTATTCGCGTACACACACACCCTTCTGAGCATAGCACAGAGAGAGCGCCAAGCTGCCAGATAGAGATGGTGAGTTCCCCCACGCAGTCACAGTGGAAGGGGGGGCTGCCACGTGGCCACTGGGAAGGGGTGGAGGGTGGGGGTGCTCATGTGGACCATGGGGTTTCTGTGACTGTGGAAAGCAAAGAGCAGCTACAGGGAAATAACACTGACCCTACACCCACATCTGCCCAGAGCTACTCTCAGAGCCTCTTGCACCGCAGCTCACGCTGGGAGGGTGGGATTGCTTCACTCTGGAACCATGGGTTTCTGTGGTCTGGTTGGAAAGCAAAGACAGCTACAGGGAAAATCATGGGCTAATCCACATCTTAGGCATGCTTTCAGGCAGCCAAGCCCCTTGCTCCCACAAACATTTGCATCTTATAAAGCTTCTACGAACAGGCTCCTCGCTGGTTCCTCACTACCAGTCCCAAGCGGCTGCCGCTGGCTGGCTTCTTTCCTGCTGGAAAATTAGTTCCCCTGCCTGCATGACTCTAGGAGTCCCAAAACCCTCAGTAACTCCCTCGGGTTCCTCTACACCCTCCCCTCTCTCTAGGCTCTTGAGCCCAGGCAGTGGAGTGCGAAGCGCTGACCAGACGAGGCTGAAAGGCATGCTGGATACCACCCCACAATTACTCACTGGAGGCCAATATACGCGCTGGTGAGTGTACACTGATGACACGCGCTGCATCACCAGCGCTGGTCATCGCTTACACCCGGCAGCGGACCAGGTTAGCCAGCGCTGCAAACAGGGAGTTGCAGTGCTGGCTGAGCTTTTAAGTGTAGACACCTGCTAAGTTGCAGCGCTGTAACCCCCTCACCAGCGCTGCAACTTGCAAGTGTAGCCATGGCCTTAGACTAAAACAGTTTGATCTACCTATTATCATAATGTATTCTCCACTTCAGTTTTCCATGGTCAAAAACAGAATTAAAATATATGATTTATAACATAAATTATATCTTTTTCTTAATCTAGAAACATTATATGATCCATCTGAACACTCCTGCGCTACAAATCATTTTATTACTGCAACGTCTGATATCCCAAAGAACATGGCATCAAACTGAGATAAGAAGAGGGAACAATTATCTCCTCCCCAGTTTTCACAAGCAGAAGATTATTCAATCTTTAGGCAACACTTTTCCTATAATGCCGTAACATTTAAATGAGGTCTTATTTAGTTTAATTTACATAGTACGTTTGCATACAGTAATATGCACTGATTTACAAGATGAATCCAGTTTATGTTCTTTAAAAAGATCAGGTCTCTATAAATAGATTGGCTTAGTCATTTTAATGTCAGCCAGAAATTCATTTATTATCGTTACAAACTTTCAGAATTATACAGTGTGACGATAACAAGATTTTAGACCCTCTTCAGTGCTTCACTACTTCAAATTACAAGATGCTCAGTCAGTAACTGCCAATCTAGGCCCTTTACAAGTGTACAGAAAACAAAAGCATCTTCGTATCTGGATGCCCCCCAGAATCTAGAAAAGTTGTTTCCTTTACAAGCAAGATCCCTATATATTAAGGCACACAGGGAGAGATTACATGTAATTTGGCCAAGGTTATGGCTGTGACTTTTTAAAAATAAATAATCACACACAAAATGCAGATATGTTTAAATTTTCTTGTATCTCTGCATGCACGTAAAATCACGCATGTAAATTACCAGGCAGAGAGGTCTAATGAACTAAAAGAACAGTGCTGGGTGCAACCAGCTACCAAGTTCTAATTGTGCCTCTGTCAATGACGTTATGTGGCATTCAACAAATTGGTTAGCCTCTAAAAGTCCCGGTTTCCTTATCTGGTGAGGGGAAAAAAAAGGTAGGTTAGGGGTGACAATATTTAATTATCTCCCTCAACTGAGCATTTGTGAGGATTGATTAATTAATGTTTGAACGCTTTGAAAACGTAAAGCTCTGCATAAATGCTAAGTGCTAGCTAGCTACTCATACCACAGCCAGCACAGTGATAGCAAAGAGCTCCCACATCCACAATATGCTTTTTTCCCTACTTGCTTATATTTAATTTCTCACCCATTTGTCCTAACGTAGGAAAGAACAATTCCTCCTTGGCTGCATGTCGATGAATATCTCAGGGAATTCTCTCACCCACAATCTAGCACTGGTGCAGTACTTTTACCACCTTGCTGAAAGCAGAACAAGATGGTACTAATAATGCTGGTATCAGTCTATAGAAGCACTCGCTAGACCAATGCAGGAAGAACTTCTTAAAATTCTCAGTGTAGACAAGACTCTTGCAGACAACCTACAACCTCAGGTTCCAGTTCCAAGAGAAAAATGTTTGTAATCAGAGGGCAAATTAAGGTGTTAAAGGTTTCTTAAAAGCAACACTTTCTCACTCGTTTAAGTCAAACAGAAGAGGTATTTTATCATTAAAAAAACCCCTCACCTCTGTGCAAAGAAAACACATGAGAAATTTCTGCCCATCAAATACTTTCAGGCACTTAAATGAAAATCTCATCTCAGCCCTAACTATGAATATACCGTCAGCACTGCTGAATTACATACTATATTGTACATCTTAGCCTCCTCATGGCCAGCCTGACCATGGCATGTTTGGCAAATGCAGCCAATCAAGACCATGCATGTTTGCATTAGGGGCATGCAATTCACCCAGCTTCTGCCCTAGATTTAAAGCAGCAGGAAAAAATAGAGGAGTAAACCTATGAGGAAAGCAACAGAAGCCTCATCATTTGCATGAGCAGAAGAAAACTCCAAAGAAAACTCTGCATCTCCAGGAGTCAAATCCTCCCTCACAAATGTGCTACACAGATTATTATTCTGTCTGAAGTCTGCCACAGCTCAGTCTCAGGCCTCTGTCTGTTTTTGCACGGGATCTGGGTTCATTTTACATACAGATTCAGAAATAAAGGCAAACTAGCAAAGAAATCTTCATTATATTTATATAAGAGTTATAATCTCATTATTACTCCTCATTATAGCTACAGGTATATAGGAGCTAGGTATTATCATTATATCATGCCCATGACACGTTCCAAGCTTCAGCTGCTTTTTGTTTAAGTCCTCCTTAAACAACTTTTCTCCTTGAAAGGGGCAAATGTATTCAAATGTTCCCTTAAAACACCTTGTGTTTTCATTGATAATTCACCAAAAACAAAGAAAAATTTCCAAAGGTCAAAATTTGCATCACCTTCAAACCTGGGCCTCCACCCAGTCAACCAGTGAATTGTGCATGGGCTAAATCATCACTGGTGTAATCCAAATGACATCATTGTGAAAACAAGAGTCATACTAGGAAAAGTGTAGGAAGTTTAACGATAGGATTGCTATTAGATTCTTACGAAATATTTGTATGATAATGCTCAGAAGCTTCAGTCAGGTCATGTGCTAAGGGATACATCAATACATATGAATACATGGTCTCTCTTCCGAAGAGCATACCATCTAAATATTCACATACCGTACAGTACAGTACATGTAAAAGCTTCAATACTATATTAAAAAAAAGACTGTGTGGGCACTGCTGTTATTTTTCACTCAAAATCTCTTGCACACACTGTTACATTATTTTATCTTTCTTGTTATTGCTCAATTCTCTAAACAAAAGCTGAGATAGATAATGATGTTCTCATAAATGCTACATGTTGATTCATCATGATACATTTTTACATTTTTTCCTCTTTTTGGCATTTTTGGACATAACTGAAGATTGCTATCATTATAAAGTTCAGAAAGTCTAAAAACTGATGGTAATTACTTGGCATCTACTAAGTATACTCAAGTTTTCATCTTCTTTCCAATAGTTTTTTTAAGTGCCCATCATCAAGAATTAAATTCACACTAGAGTACTAAGAAATTACTGCTTTCATTACATTGATCTTTTGTGTTCTTGACTAGATTTAGTGCACCTCATAAAGTTCAGTTCAAGTACCAAACAACCACCAACACAGCCATTACCCACCTATAGCACCATAAAAATGATCAAGTCAGACATACAGTAAATCTGTATCTCTTGACATATTCAAATGGTTTCAGAAATGGAGCAGATTTCCTTAGCTCTGTTGCAGCCATTCTGTGCCCATAGTCAACCTTAACACACCTGTCCCTATGATCATTATTTTCCTTCCTCTTCTTTTCTGCTAAACTTTCCTTGAAAGATGTGAATCAATTGGCAAACCACATTTTGCCCTCTTTCGTTAACTCCTTTCTGTTCTAGGGCTTATTAAAGGTCCCTAGTAAAGTCTCAGTGGCTTCTGTGTCACACGAACTGCATTACGAGAAGTCATGCTCAAAGGGGAAAATGGCTGCAGCTCTTTCCAAAGTAAGAGCATAAACCAAAACCACCACCACTCACTTAATGTATTCAAACTGCTGTAAAAAAATACTGGGTGAAATTTTCAAGAGTGCCTATATGACTCAGGAGCCTACATTCCATTTACCTTCCCTTTGAAAAGGCTCCTAAGTCATCATGGCTTTTTTGAAAATTTTTCCAATTATCTAATTAATCCTCACACCACCACAGTGAATTATGTAAATCTCATCCCATATTTACTAATGGGGACTGAGACACTGAGATTAAGGGTGAAATTTTCAAAGATGCTCAGTGTTGGCCTAACTCTCCTCCCACTAAAGTCCAAAGTAAAACTTGTAGAGATTTCAATGGAAGCAAAGTTAGGCCAACTCTGAGCATTTTGGAAAAGCCCACCTTAAGTGCCTTAACCAAGTCAACAAGGTGAGGCAGTAGCAGAGATGCAGATTAAAACTAGGGAGTTTCCAGCTTCCAGACTCCTCCTTAGTCCATTAGACAATGCTACTCTCTAACCTGCTCACCCGGGCATACTTAAAAAAAGATTTCAATGCACCAGTCTGAATACGTTCTCTCTAAGGATCACACTAATGTCACATGACAGGATGAGATGCTATTGTATTTATATACTATACGCATTTTAAATCTGTGATAAAAATGAGGCAACTCCCAGTATATTACACATGAATGAGGATGAACTACCATCATCAAAACAGAGCCTGCCTCTGTGTGTTACTGAATGACATGATCAAGTCCCCTAAAGCAGTGGTCTCCAAAACTTTTTTGATTGCGCACACCTATCAGTAAAAATTTTTTTAGCATCCACCCCATGTCACACCAGCTCTACCATTTTTTGCCACCCCAAGCAAAAAAATAAAAATTAAAAAAAAGCCACTCGGACTCCCACCCTGAACTGCTGAAGCAGCGTTGTTCTGGCAGTGCTCCTCCTGCCGTGCCCACTGAAGGATCCTCTTGCGCATCCCATTTTGGAAACCTTTTCCCTAAGGTATAATACATATCTAGAGAAAAAGGTAAGTAATTTTAGCTCTCATCCCCATTATAGTGCATGTGGCACATACAGAACAACAAATATAAAGATGGGGGTTAGATAACCAGTGTTAGATGTAACAATGGGCCCAAAAGTGCTACCAGAACTAAAACTGTGCAACTAACTAGTAGTACAGTATAACCCTTTCTGCTCCTAGTGATGTATGTCCAAATTTATGGCAATTTTCCCTGCAGGAAAACCAGTTGCACTAAGTCTACCTTATATATAACCAAAAATGAAAAAAAAAATATAATTAAAATATAATTACTAAAATCATGTCTATTTTCTAAACAAACATTTTTAGGGACAAATTTTCAGACCAGCTTCAAGTTGGCCTCTGAATTTATGCACACATTTTACACATGCAACTGCCTGAGCTGTGAAAGACAGCATCCAACTGCAAAAGTTAAATGGCTGAGCATCCACATTAGACAGTGCAGTCAGTTGCAATCACAAAGTGACTACTTAATGCTGGGCACTGGGACCCTAGTGGTCTCCAGAAACATCACTTAGTTGCCAATCACTGGCTCGTGGTACTTTTCTTTCACTTTGTAAACATCTTGTAAGAAGAAACCACAGAGTATACTTTGTACTTTTGATGAGTTCACAGTAGTTCTTCATATAAAACATTTGTGTCTAGCCTCTGCAAGTGCCTAGTAATTGTAAATGCCAGGACATTGCCTGCTCTGATGAGACTGTCATGCTAGGTTACACAAAGCATCTGTTTTTGGAACAAGACTGTTTCATGCAAACTCTAGAGATAATGGTCTGTTTTTTGTATATATGCAACCACATGTTCACTGAAGCTGAATATTTCTATACGTGACCAATTTCTTAAGAGGCATAGGACTCAAAAATTCTAACAAAATACACTATAACGAGGTACTCCTATATGTCCCTCATATTCTCTCTAATACCAGAAGCTAGAGCAGTTAAATTGTTCCCTGAAACTAGTGCCCTGCAGAGATTGCTTAATCCTGCAAGGGAGTTCTTTTCAAAATTTCATACATATGGATCTTCCCATCTGCTAGATGGTAACCTGCAATTTCTCATCAGCAAGTTACTCATCTCCTGTTGGCTACTGTAAATTTGAGTAGGATAGGTGTGCTGGCACACATACCAACAATCCTCCTTCCTATGCAGCACAGATGCTGCGGATTCTATTAAATCTGAGAGAAGCTGTGATATAAAAGACAAGGATAAGATTCCCATCATCAAATAAATAGGAACAACGTACCAATATGGTTAACAAACAGGCTTTGTACATGATCTTGTGAATATCAATAAGCAGATATAATGAAGTAAGAATAGTGAGCTCCATCAAATGAGAATTCCAAAAATGTAAGCTTGTTAACTAGGTGATCCCACTGACAGTCCCCAATATAACTAGAAATGTTATAGCAATCTCTGGTGTACTCATTGCAAACAAAGGACCAAGCAAGCACACTCAGATCCTCTGCATGAGCCAGAAGATTTCCATCACAAAAGAAAAGCTACAGATCTTTTCAGAACTCCTGCCACATTGGGATTCTAATTGCTGGCACAACTTAGAAAAGTTGTTCTCCACAGCAATATCCAAAATTGTAAAATTAAATGAATAAAATTTAAATAATAATAAAAAATAGTGAAAACAAAGCTTTGTTTTCTGGCTGGTGCTGGAGGAAAGGCTGGCAGGAGATTGCTATGGTCTCTGTCCAGGAAGCAGCACAGCAGATAAGCATAATGTTATATTTATTTTCAATTAAGTAAAGCAAAAATGAATAAATTAGCATTAGTTTTCTTCTTTTACATGCAAGATCTGGTGGTAGTTGCACAGAACACAGGGTACTCTGCAGTTGCCAAAGAGCATACACAAATGTATACAAGAAACAGATGAGATATACTATATACAGCTTTATTTTTTCCTGTTAAAAGATTTCTTCAGGAATTTAATTATCCCAAATTTTGATTTTATTGCAACTGGGCCTCAACTAAACTTTTGCTATTCCAAAAACAAAACAAACACACCAAACACATGGCTGTAATTGGCTTACAACAGTCATAATTTTGCTTTCATTTTAACTTAGTCTTTATGGCTTCCAGTGAACTTTTGCTGTTCTGAAAACACTGCACACTTTTTAACTGCAAATTCAAGATTATCTTGTACTATACATTAATCGGTTAGTGTAACCAATTATAGTTTCAGTTTAGCAGTATTAAAGCTTTGTTTTTGTTGCAATTTCAGTGGCTGTGCTAGCTCTAGCTCTTTACATTTAATTTTCAGAGGGATTCCTCAGGAGCTAGTTGTAGACTGATTAACTGGGGGAGAAATCAACTATGCCATTGCTTACTGGTTTATATGGGTGGTTGACTTCGTACCTGGCCTAGCTGAAGCATTGCTCATCACATCTCCACTGTTAAGAAAAAAGAAGTGTGGCCTGCTGAGACTGCTCCCATCATACACTCTTGAGCTGAAAGCCCAGACCTCCCTATTACAAATAATGACTGCCATATGGTCCATTTTATGGAAATTTAGGTGTAGCTCTCGGTTTTAAAATCAAAGGCCTGATCCTGTCAGGCGCAAAGTCCATCAAGAGAATTACTTGGCAGTTTCTGACTAAGCTGTCAATTTCAATTTATTTTCTTTTACAAAACAATAAATCTGGAATATCAAACAGCTCCAAATTTAACTTTGAAATTTTAACTAGTACTCTGTGAATTAAAAGTGGCTAAAAGGGCCACAACTGCGTTGAAATGGGAGTCCCTGGGAATTCCGTGGGAAGGTGATAGTTTAAAACGGGTATTTTTCAGCCCTTCACTCTTCAACCCCATTTCCAAAGGTTCTCTTAAATGTTAATGGGAGAGAACATAAAAAACAATGGGCAGAGGCCCAGAATATTGTGCGCTTTTCAACATAGCCAGTTGGGGCATGATGATGACGACATCACAAAAAAAACAATTAGCCAATCAGAATGTGGTTTTGGGAAAGCTGTGTCCCCAGCTGATCTCTAATAAAACAACACTTAAATTACTATTGTAATAACATTCGTTGAGTTTATCACTCACATACATAATCTTCTCTCTCTCTAGGTTAAAAAAGATGTGTAGTTTAGCTAAAAAATTTACTGGATAGCCGAGAAGTCAACAACTACATAAAGTCACATGCTGTTTACTAACTGTTTATGAACACTGGTGGAGTATTTTCATTTTGTGCCATTACTAAGTTAAGGTATCTTTTACCAGGGAAATTTAAATCACCAGAGTGCTTTCCTCTCTTCTGTATTAGCTGAAGACATCCATGCTGTACATGGCACTCTGGACACTTGCTGGTGGGGGGGGAGAGTTACAAAGGCACAATTAGGAATAAGGCAATCAACTCCCAGTGGACACCTAGCTGTCCTTTGTGGGAGAGAATATTGAAAGCACAGTCTGTTACTGCCTCTTACTGCTCACATTTGTTCCACCCGAGGGACTCAGTCAAGTCAGCTTATTGCTATTTCTGTTATAACCTATGATGGCCACATTATGGATCATCTCTGTCCTGTTTCCTCTAGCATAGGGACAGAAACACTAGGTGCTTACTAACTAATTGTATCTACCGGTAAAAGAATAGAGTGGCAGGTTATCTCATATACTCTTATCCCTCTAAGCGTAACTACAGCTCCTCATCACCTGACTATTGCAAACTTTGAAAACTGAAGATTTGATCGTGGCAATCTGCTTGAGATTGGAGGAAATCTTTGCTTTGAGTCCATACAGGTATCTGGAAGGCTGAAATTAAAAAGCATAAAGAGGCTATTAATGTATCAAATGTAAATAGTCATTTTTCAGAGCTAATAAAGGCCAAGTGTCCAACCTTTGCACACTGAGGGCCGCATTGGCAGTTTTCCAGTAGCCTGAGGCTTGTGCCTAATATATATGAATATAGACAATTTTAAAATAAACATTACACATAACCACAGTATTTTGCTTATACTTTTAACTTCCTTAAGAAAATATTTGCCCCTGTGCTGTTTGCATTCTTTACACCAAAAGTCTGCAGCTTTGGACTTCAGCTTGTAGCTACCGGAGAGAATGGACAATTCATATAATCTACTTTTGGGGTTTATTTTTTCCAATATCAAAACTGTAATTTTTAAATTAACCTTTACAGTTCTCATTTTCCAGATTTTCATCCAGGACATTTGTCTAAGTTTTATGGAATCGCTAGTATGAAGCTAGAGCTAATCTTTATCCAGCTTAATCAGACTATCTGCTTGCTCCTTAACCAGTTCCCAGTGGGATACTGAACATGAGTTTTCTTTCTGAGCACATGTGTAATGAACACACATCTGTGTGGTTCCAGAAGAATCCAAGATAGCTACGGGAACACCTATCTTCAAGCAAGCATGTACTGATCATGGGTTCTTTTCAAACTATTTCAAGGATTCCACATTTGACAAGCAATTTAATATTCATATCAAAAGTGATTGAGTAGGTAGTGGTTCCCATTTGGCCCCTAATTCAGAGAAAAAAAACAGTTACCTACCTTTCATAACTGTTATTTTTCGAGATGTGTTGATTTGCTTTACCAGCAAGTTTATTAAAATACATACTTGTTTGCTCCAGGTATTTGCTGCAGTGAATGTCAATGCACAAAAGCAAGCTGGGGTTTGCCTTGCATAGCTTCCTCTGAGGGTGCAGGGTGGGTTATGCACAGCTGCGTGCAAGGACCAGCATACACCTGTCTGAACTCCAAAGCCAACTTGTGTCTGTTCAGTACTTGAATGGGAGACCTCACAAGAACACCTGCTTCAGTAGATGGTGCTCTCACCTCTCAGCTGGTCTTGAACTAACTGGGCACTAGTGGCTGCTGTGGAAGCACAGTATGGGTGAGATGTAGAACTGAGCCCCTGGCTGCTTGTGGTCATTACAGATCCCCTAGTTCTTTCTGTAGGAGCTGGCGTGTTAATCCTGATGTTAGGAAAAACTTTCACTAGGAGGGTGGTGAAGCATTGGAATGGGTTACTTAGGAAGGTGGTGAAATCTCCTTCCTTAGAGGTTTTTAAGGTGAGTTTTGACAAAGCCCTGGCTGGGATGACTTAGTTGGGGATTGGTCCTGCTTTGAGCAGGGGGTTGGGCTAGATGACCTCCTGAGGTCCCTTCCAACTCTGATATTCTATGATTCTACGTCCATTCCATTCTAGGTGTGCACGCGCCCACGTGCATGGTCAGCGGAGATTTTTGCCTTTGCGGTATCTGCAGAACCAGCTGTGGCACCCCCTTGAGTGCCACATTCATTCGTTGGTATATGAAGCACTGGCCCTATGCTCTCTAAGTTTCTTCTTACCAGCAACTCAGACAGAGGGGCAGGGGGGCGGGTAATGGAATGGACATGAGTAAAACATCTCGAAGAACAATAGTTACAAAAGGTAGGTAACTTTTTTCTTCTTCGAGTGATTGCTCATGTCAATTTCATTCTAGGTGACACAAGCAGTATCAGTGGAGGTGGACTCGGAGTTCATGGACTTGCAGCACTGCTCTGTCAAAGCCAGCGTCATCTCAAGCTTGCTGGGTCAGCGTATAATGGGACAGACTACCAGGTAGCAGCCCTACCAATCGCTTGGATTGGTACCTGTGCCAGGAAGGCTGCTGACAACGCTTGTGCTTTAGCTGAGTGTGCTATCACGATCGCCAGCAGAGGCACCTTTGCCAGCTCATAGCAGTAGCAGATGCAGCCCGTGATCCAGGACGAAATCCTCTGAGTAGCCACTTGGTGACCTTTCATTCTGTCTGCCACTACAACAAAACTGTATTTACTTACGGAATGGCTTTGTTTTATCTATGTAGAAGGCCAGCGCCCTCCTGACATCCAGGGTGTGTAACCTGCACTCCTCATCTGATGCATGAGGCTTTGGAAAGAAGATCAGTAAGTATGGGTCCTGGCCAGCATGAAATTGGGAAACAACCTTGGGCAGAAACAATGGGTGAGGTCACAGCTGGACCTTATCCTTGCAGAAGACCATTTAGGGTGGCTCTGAAGTATGTACGCTGATCTCAGACACCCTACAGGCCAACGTTATTACGACCAGGAACAAAACTTTCCAGGAGAGAAGTAGAAGAGAGCAGGAAGCCAGAGGCTTAAAGAGAGGCCCCATGAGCTTCAACAGCACAAGATTCAGGCCCCGTGGGAGGGGGAGGAGGGGCGGGGACAGGATCCCAGATGCTACAGACCTTTCAAAAAAATTGTGCCATCATGTCATGAGCAAAGATAGACCTGCCTTGAAATGGAGGATGGAAAGCCAAGATAGTGGCCAGGTGGATCTTGATCGATGACAAGGACAAAACTTGGAGTTTGAGGTGCAGCAGATAATCCAGGATCTCCTGCAGCGGGACCTGCTCAGCCCGAATATGCCGTTCCAAGGCCTAGCATGTGAACCTTTTCTATTTGGCCAGGTAAGTCACTCTGGTGGAGGGTTTCCTGCTACCCAGCAAGACCTGCTGAACATGGGCAGAGCATGCCCATTCATCCACCTTTAGCCAGCCAGTAGCCAAGCTGTCAAGTTCAGCACTGACAAGTTTGGGTGCAAAGGGCTGCTGTGGTTCTGGAACAGCAGATCTGGCCATACGGGCTGCTGCAAAGGAGCGGCTACCGAAAGGCTCAGCAACGTGCCAAACCAGTGCTGGCAAGGCCACGTGGGGTCTATTAGGGTAATTCTCACCCTGTCTTGCCTGATCTTCACAAGGACCCTGTGAATCAATGGCACTGGCGAGAAGGCATACATCAGTGCACTCAGTCAAGAAATGAGAAAGGCATCTAACATGGAGCTCCTGTCCATCCCCTGGATTGAACAGAGCATGAGGCATTTTCTGGTCTGCCTAGATGCGAACAGGTCCACCTGGGGAGTCCCCCCTTCTGAAAGATGATGCTGACCACCTCTGGATGATCACTTGTGGCGAGACGAAAAAGTCCTGCTGAGATGATCCACCAAGACGTTCCTGGTTCCAGGCAGGTGCAGGCTATCAGATGAATGGCATGCCACACACAAAATCCCAAAGGCAGAAAGCTTCTTGACAAAGGGCCAAAGACCTGGCACCGCCCTGCCTGTTGATGTAATACATTGTGGTGGTATTGTCCGTCCACTCCCCACAGAGTGCCGACAGCGTGGCCAGAGGCTCAGCTCTCTCAGTGCCAGGGGAGCTTGGGAAGGCGTCAGTGTCGTCTGAAGTTTGGGTTCCCTACTGCTTCTGGGAGTTGGTGGTGGATCCTTTAAGGGGCTATGGGCCCCAACCGGGGAGGCATATCCACGTGGCTCTGGAGTGTCCGGGCAGCCCAAATTGGGTCCTTTGCCCGATGCCCCATGGCCTTTCTTGCCACATGCCAGGGAACCATGCTTCTTCGTTTTCTTTCTGGGCATGGATGACAGGGAATGGTGCTGGGTGGAGCTTGGTGCTGGGGGTGCGCTGTGCACCAAGGCCGAGGTACTAGGTGAGTCTTAGCAGGATGGCTTGGATGCTGGATGAAGGGCAGCCTCTGTGAGGAGATCCCGGAAATGAATATCCTGCTCTTTCTGAGTCCTGGATCAAAATTTTTTACAAATATAAACACTTGTCCTTCACATGTGATTCCCTCAAGCCCTTGAGGCAGCTGCTGTGGGGGTCACCTACAGGCAAAGGCCTGTTACAGTCCGCGCAGGGCTTAAACCCCGGAGACTGGGGCATGGTCCGCCTGGGGCTCTAACTTCTAACTACACTTAGCAACTACTTAACACTAACTACTATAAACAACTATTTACAAGGCCCCAAGTCAGAAGAGATGAAACCACTAGCCCTTGCTATGCAAGGAAAGGCGCTCCGACTAACCACCATGAGCAGTAAGAAGGAACTGAGGGAGTGTTGGGCTGGCGTCTGATATACCGACACATGAGCACGGCACTCTTGGGGGCACCACAGCTGGCCCAACGGATAGTACAAAAATCTCCAAGGACTGCGCACATGGGCGCGCACACCTAGAATGGAATAGACATGAGCAAGCACTCGAAGAACAAAGGGCTGTTTGTTCTTACATGGGATTAAGGGATTAAAGATGGGAAAGACCTATTTAGATTGTAAGCATTCTGAGACAAGGACTGTCTAGTACCCCGTGTTTGTACAGTGCCTGGCACAACAGGGGCCCACTGTTGGCTGGCTCTTAGGCACTGCCAAAACAAACATGATTATTACTAACAACAAAATCTCCCTGCAAGGGGAAGCTATTAGTCTCCAGAAAGGGGACATTTCAGATAGTAAACCAAAAAGACAACGTTTGATCTTAGCCAAGAGACCAAATTATGGGCTACAGAAAATAATTATTATTGAATAATGACAAAATAGAGGCATTGCTGTCGGGTTCTTCAATACAACTGTCAGTTAGAATTTCCTTCCTTCCTTCCTCTAGTCACCATGTCTGTAAACCAAACAACCTCCTTTGGGAACCTGAGTAAAATGTCTGAAAATCAATTTATTATTTGAAGCTTGTATTAGAATAGCTCTTAAACACAGAATTTACAAAGTTTATCAACAACATATTTCTTTTTTCAAGCACTATTAGATGTCTTATACACTTAAGAATTAAAATATTTCATTCTAAATAGATTTTCCTAATGCACTGATCAGAACAACTATACTTAATTCAAACCTCCATTGCTAGATCTTGAACTTGGATTAAGTAAAAAGACAATTTAGTTCTTTCAAAGACCTTTTTTTTTTTTAATGGTACAATAAAATTTAGTTTTAATTTGTTTTGTATTAGCATTTATTTTTTCTATCAGATTTTGTTACAATATTTCTATTTTGATATGCTGTAGAGCTTAATTATATTAATAATAATACATATTAAAACTGTGAGGAAAAGTAATTCAAAGTGGTAATGATGTCGTCTGAGAATTTTGCATTTTAAACAATAATAAACCATACCAGTCAAAGGCTTGTATGAGCAACCTACAAGTATGAGAGTTCTCTCTCATTTCTGTGAAATTTAATTAGCATAAGAGGCCTATTCCACACGCTCATATTAACCACAAACATGTTCACAAAGCATATTCAAAGTTCAGCTACTACCCTAGATACCAAAACTGGTAGTTTTACTTTCTGGAGGTTTAATCCATTCAAGTTATATACAACCAATTTCTGTGCACTGGTTGACTTAAATATGTGGTCTTAATGTGACTAATTAAATAAAACTACTTAGCTAAGTATACCAGAGCCAGACACACAGTCAGTTTAAGTTTGATCTGCATTTTTTTGACCAATGCACAACATATTTTCCTACCCAACTGCTAGATAAATTTTACTTTTTTGCAAATGCCTCATTACATTTTTCTCTGTGCTTCAGCTGCAATCTGCCTTTTATGCAACACAAGGGTAAACTGGATGACATAACTCCCAAAGGAGCAGTGTGAGCACTGTCAGTTATATGTGCATTAATGAAGAGGAGAAAGTATACATTTCTTCCAGAAACAAAAGGCCAAGGAGAGAGTAATCAGACCAACAATTTATGGCAGGATTTCACTTCCATTTCCACCATTATTTCAACAACTAACTGCAAAATACACATTAGCACAAGACATATCTCATGTTTCTAATGTTGCCTGTGAGGTACAGTACAATAAACCACTAAAGAGGAAACAATCAAAACCTGATGTTCAACAAGACTCCCTGCAACATTTTCCATCCATTTCTTACCTGCTCCAAAACACAACTTCCAAACAATGGCTTATTCTGTCCTTGATTCTGGAAGTCCCTGCATAATGAACAAGGTTGTTATGCTGCAATGTAAGTGTGACTGGATGCTATGCACGGGCATAAGGCTAAACACTAACCATAGTTAGATACGTTTCAAGCATGCTCCACAGCCACTCAACTATGCAGGATAACAAAGTAGTGGGGTACAGAGACAGAGCCTGGGTGCGTCTGAAGGGACATGAAGTGAAATCAACGGGACCAGGATTTCATCCATGGAGTTAAGCACTGTCGTTTATCTTGGATAGCATACATACTCTTACTGCTAGGTAGAAGTAACCTGGGAGTTGTTCTCATTAATGCAGGGGTGGGTTCCCCTGTATTCTTTGTTTTGCTCATCACTTTGTGCCTGGATGCAGTGTGGCACACCAGTGCTGTTCAGGGTCAAGCCTTGAGATTCATTTTTATGCAAAATTACATTGCTATGAGAACATGAACAACTTTACAGTAATTTAAACTACCAAGCCACAAATCAACCAAAGAAGGAACTCCTCTTGCCATACAACATCCTGCACTATGCTGGCACTTGTCCTCAGTCAAAACCCTAAGCAATAATTGAGCCTTGCAAGCATACCCTAAATTTCAAACTGACTCTGTTGGACCAAAAGTTGGAACAAACTCTAGGACTTCAGTCCCCTAAGATTCTTACCAACCCCCCTCAGATAGAGAGTCCCAGATAGATAGAATGTCCCAGCTGAACTCAACTGCCAGGATGATGCATATGGAGTGAGGCCAATTTTAATGTGGTGAAGACTTAACCATACCTGCCCTTTTTATACCAAAACCGACTTTCTGAATTGCTTCTGGAAGTGCACTGTCAGCTATACATGCAAACATGCCCACTAGACTTCTTAATTACACATTTCATACTTGCTAGAACATGGTGTGTTACAATTCAAAAATGCTCACTAGCCCACTTTGAACCTTATTAATTAAAAAAAGGGAAAGAGGGAAATTAGATTCCTCTTGCTGGGGTTCTTAGCCGTGGGATTGTCATGGAAACAGCTTCTTTTATCTAATAGGTTGATACATCTACCTAGAGCTTTCAGATCATTCTTCTCTTGGTACTGGTGATTAATAACATATTCTTTGAACACAGAAGCAGTAAGATGTGTTCGGATGCCATTACAGTGATGTTTCATAAAGAACGTTCTGTGAATAACAGATCAGAATATACTTTTTAGGGAATGCTCTGCAGGATGATGGTGCTGGTGAGGAATCCACCCCAATGGAATAATCTGGGGCAAATTCTCAGGAAGAGAATCTTGCAGAGATTTCCTCTCCTTTAGTCCCCTCTCCATAGGTTTCTGGCAGAGGAGAACTGGGGCAGGGCATGGCAACTGAGCCCTATATTTTGAAGATATTACTTAGGGTACATTCTACCTGCCAGATCGGCTGGTAGTGTTCAATGTATCAGGGATTGATTTATTGCATCTTGTCTGGAGGCAATAAATCGATCTGCTAATTGACACCCGTACTCCACCTCGGCAGGAGGAATAAGCGGTGTCGACGGGGGAGCCACACCAGTAGACTCGCCGCCGTGAGGATGGCCAGGTAAACTGAACTAAGATACTTCGACTTCAGCTATGCTATTAGCGTAGCTGAATTTGCATATCTTAGTTCGAACCCCCCCGCTAGTGAAGCCCAGGCCTTAGAATTAATTGTTTTGACTGACATAGTTGAGTTGAACTAAATGAACAAAAGGTCAAATATCAGGTAATGCTCATAGTGGCATACAGAATAAAAGCAACGTTTAATTTTACATACTAATGTCTGACCTCAATACATTAATTTCTGTAATTCTGCAGCTCATGACAGATCTATCTTTAGAAAGGATTAACAGTGGAGAAAATATTAACTAAATCTTTAAAAAGAATTTCAATTTTAATAAAGCTTATGGAAATGACATCTAAGACTACTTATCTTTTATACATGATTACTAATTTATTAATGTTTTTTTCCCTGTCTATGTTATATCCCCTTCATTCTTACTGGCTTTAATCTTTATGCAAATACAAGTTGCTGAGGGAGAAACAAATTTGCAATTACTAATTAAAGGCTTCAAGATTCACAACATTGTGTAAACCAGTACCTAAATTTAGCTGTCAAGTTCAGAGTAAAATTAGGAAGGAGTTGCTATATTAATATATCCAAGAATGCTCACTTGGTATATTTCACATTTGGGGAATTGCTAGAAGTTAAGATTAAGCAATTTTTGCATCAGCTGACTGTTACTTACCTAATAAAAGGAAATGCAGTGTTCTGGATTCTTAAGCTTTAATTATTCCCTCAGTTGAGCCTCTACTCTCAAAGCAATGGATACACTAATATAGCTCAAAAATGCTGGAGATTTTGCATGACAAACGTATGTACACTCTAACATACTGTTGTAGTATTTGAGCACCTCCCAAGAACTGAAAACAAACAATAGTATCTGTGTCTCCTATATCAGTAGCTAAGAATCTGTTACCAGAGAGAGAGCGACAGAGACAGACACACAGAGTGAGCGAGTGTGTTTTGCATTTAGTCCTAGATGCAGTGAGATCTGGGGTCACTCATCTTTTGGGGGAGTAAGTTCCATAGTTTAGGTTCAGCTCATGTGAAAATTTTGTCTCCTTTTCTCAAGACTCTTCCTCCATTTGTCCACATTTCATGGTACCAGCAGAAGCAGCTCTTGAAGGAGGCCATGGTCACAGAGGCCACTCTTACTGAAGGAATATCAAGCTCATAGAAACCATCCTCAAACCACTCACCACACTAAGGGCCAGTTTCCTCCAGGACACAACTGACTTCCTCCAGAAACTGCATGTTAACAACCTCCCTCAAAACACCGTATCTGCCACCCTGGATGTCACCTCCCTAGACATCAACATCCCTCACAATGATGGCAATTCTGCCTGTCTCAAATATCTACAAGACAATGGACAATACTCAGATCTCCACCCCAAACACATCACCCATCCATTTCATCCTCACCCATAACTTTACATTCAACAACAAGCACTTTGAGCAAACCATGGAAACTGCTATGGGTACTAGGATGGCTTCCCAATATGCCAACCTCTTCATGGGCCACCTTCAGGAAACATTGCTAGACAAATGCAACACAAAACCAAATGATATATCTGAGATACAATGATGGTGTTTTCATCCTTTGGACAGACAGACAACCTGAATTGCCTCAGATTGCCATCACAACTCTAACCACCACCACCCATCCATTAATTCTCTCTAGAACACTCCCACACCACCACCAACTTCTGGGACAATATAATCAGCTTCAACAATAGAACACTACAGACAACTCAATACAAGAAACCTAAGCATCACCATACTTATTTTCACAGATCCAGTAACCACCCCAAACACACCAAGAAATCTGTTATCTAGAGCCACACACTTATATACCACTGAATATGTTCCAAGGAGAAAGTCCAGGATATGCATCTTAACACACTTTAAACTGCTTCACCAAACAAGGACACTCCACCAGAGAAGTCGATTGCATAATGGAATGGGCCACCCAACTACCCCAAGTGAATCTGCTCCAATACAGGAGAAAAAATACATATATCTAACCGCACACCGCTAGTTGCCATCTGTCATCCCAAATCGGAACCCATACAGGGTACCAGTAGACAATTACAAATTACAACCTATACTCGATGGGGACCACACCCTGAAATGAATCTTTCCCAAATCCTCTCTTCTGGCCTCCAGACACCTCCTCCCCAACCTCATCAGCATTAGCAAGCTGCCCACAGACCAGAACATACAAACTCAAAGCAGCACCATGCCCTGCCAGAACAACAGATAAAAAACCTGCAGACACATTTCCACTGCTACGATGATACACCCCACAACACACCTTTCAGGATGCATGGCTCCTATACATGCCTATCACAACACATGGTGTACCTCATCCAATGTGCTAAATGCCCCAACAACAACTATGTGGGTGAAGCAAGACTATCAGAACGCTCTCATATGAATTCACACAGGAAAACGATAAAAGATGAAAACACCATATCACCTGTGGGTGAACACTTTCCGCTAAACAATCACTCCATATCTGACCTCAGTCCTCAGCCTCAAAAGAGACCTGCATAACACCTTCAAAAGATGAGTTTGGGATCTTAAATTCATAACCTTGCTAGACACTAAAAATCCTGGACTCTAATGAAAACACTGGATTTATGGCTCAATAGAACAATCCATAACCCGCTAACCCTCCTTGTCCTATGACTGCTGAGGTGTTACCTGCCTACTTAACATATGTTGCAAGAGACCATTAAATGTGAACTCCTGAAGCTTACCAATCAGTTCTACCTTACGCAGTATTTAGTTGAGACACTCCGAGTACCTTTCCCAGACCTGAAGAAGAGCTCTGTGTATGCTTGGAAGCTTGTCTCTCTAACAAACAAAAGTTGGTCCAATAAAAACAGTACCTCACCCACCTTGTCTCTCTAATATCCTGGGACTAACATGGCTACAAAAACACTGCAAATAACCAATGTTATTATGTTGCGAGTGACATCTGATGTTAAATGGAAGAGGATATTACTGATAGTATGTATTATTTGTTAAGCACCTAGGAGAGTGTACAGAAGACGACATGGTCCCTATCTCTAGGAGCCGAGTTAAATCATACATTCCAATCATGGCATTGTTAACAGCCAACTAGCTCCAAATTACAGCCAGCACTCTGAAGCAATTTTATAATAACAGAGCAATTTCAGAGATAACAGAATGTCATTAATTAGCTCTCCATTATTAATTTATATCCAAGTCATTACATACATTTTCATATAGCATTTATCTTCTGCGTTTAAGACATTTTACATCAACCGAAAAAAAGTCATCTTAATTTTTTTCTCTGTGATATTTCACATGGTCTATGCACTGGCACGTCCACAAAGTATTTCAGCTGTATTCAGTCTATTAGTAAATGCATCTACTGCTGGTAATTGATAAAAATAAATAGCAAAGGTCTAAGAACAGAACAGTCTCATTAAAATGACAAGTTCCCTGCCATGTTTACTGATTGGAGCATCTAGTTAAAATAATTAAACCATTGTACACCACAGAGGACAGACTTAAGGTACACGAGTATTTGTTCAATGAGAAAACAATTTCACTGGTAACACTGTATAAATGAAAAATTTGTAAGTTTGTTCTGAAATCCAGATTATCTGTCAACATTTAATTTATTCAGGATTTACTGGTACATTTACATTTCTGTAAAATTTGGGAAAACAGTTTATTTGTTTGGAATCAGAAACTCTTCAGGCTCTTTACAGCTTACATAGAAGATTGTCATTTATTTGCAGCACCAACCACTGTAGCATCTGGGTAACTTATTTAAGTACCATGGGGCAGACCTCAAAGACACACAGGGTTCTGGTTCAGGGTCAAATTGGCTGCAACATTTGTCAATAATAAATTGAATTTATTGGAACCTAATGTCAACCTGGAAATCTTTGCTAAATGTGATCCCAGGCCAATGCTCTGCACCAGAAACTTACATGTGCTATACCCCTGAACCCTGAGGATGGCAGTAACCCACATTTGGGCAGCTACATTTGGGTGAAAAAATTAAGGGGAAATGTTTTCCTTCCTTATGCCTGTAGCAGTTGCTTTAAACCCAGGGAACTTCCTTGAGGAAAATCCACCCAGGCTACCTGATGAGACACAAGGCATGACAGAGGATCTTCACAATGGCACTCACCTCTGGGCATGCAATAAAGGCAACTAGGACATGGAAACAAACTTGGAGGTGGAACGAGTAGACAGGAAATACCTGTTCCACTTGAGGGATTTTGCTATACATCCTGCATGCATATTTTATATCTGTGCTAGTGCTGAAGGATAATATAGCAGGCCACCACATACGTTATGGTGAATCCTGCATAGGAGATGTTATGAAGCTTACTCATGCCTTTAGCGCCTCTAGATTGTATAACTGTAATGCCCAGATTCATGGTTCACCAAGTAGAATGATGACTAAGCTTCAGCTTGGGTAATCTTCCACTGCTAGCCAATGCATCTTTTACAAATAGGCAGACAAACAGATATAACTAACTCCAAGATACCTATTTATAAGACATAGGGTTGGTTTAAATGTAATTCACATTTATATAGCACCTTTCATCTGAGGACCTGAGAGCACTTTATAAATATTAAATAAGCTTAACATCACTCGTTTGAAGCAAGTAATGATTATCTTTATGGAGTACTAGGGAGGCTAACAGTTTGATTTTCAGAGATGCTGACAATTGGTTCAGCTTCCACTGACATTAGGAAAAGTTATAAGGTGCTCAGTCCCTCTGAAAATCAGGCCCATAGTAACTTGCCTTAGGTCACAGAGCAAGTCAGTGGCAGAGCTGTGAATGGAACCCAGCAGTTATAGTTCAGTTTTTTCCATTACCATTAACTTCAATGCACATCAGAGTCTTAACTGTACAAAGTTCCAACTATTGAAACTAGAAATGCTGACAACTTTACAAAGTGTTTACAAATTATTTTTTCTACTTCGAAGTAGGTACGAAAAGTGAAATCACTCTTAATAAGGTATTTAGCTTTTCAAATTAAAGAGTGAAATACAAACATTAGAACTTCAGTGGGACAGTGTGTGGGAGCCAAGTTTCACTCTCATGAATCAAGCAGAATAGGGTAAACTTAACAAAACTGAAAACAATTTTGAGCGAAATTAGCTGGGAAGAAGAATTTAATCAGAATAATATGAATGATAATTGGGAATCATTTAAGAAGAGAGGCCCCAAAAACCACTATCCCACAATCAAGAAAGAAGACCGTACTGATTAAAAAACTGACCTAATTTAGAAACAAAATGGAACAAAGGAGAAGTTGATAGCAATGAATATGTATAAGCAGCAAGAAACTGTAGAAAATTGATAAGGGAAGCAATGGGACAAGGAGAAATCTATGGCTAGCAGAATAAAGCACAAGAGAAAGTGTTTTTTTAAATATACTAGCAACAAAAAGAATTCTGAGAATGGTACTGGTCCATTACCAGATGGATATGATAGAATTGTTAATAATAATACAGAAAAGTCAGAAGACTATATTTTTATAAAAGATCTGCTCTAGGAATTATTTTGGGGAAGTTCTATGGGCCTGTGTCACACAGGAGGCCAGACTAGATGATCACAATGGTCCCTTCTGGCCTTGGAATGTATGACAATGAAGGTTTCAACTGGTGTTTGACAGGAATCTGTTTTAGGTCTGGTGTTATTTAATATTTTTATTAATGACCAGGATGTAGGAATAAAGAGCATACTGATCAAATTTTCAGATAAGAACATAAGAATGGCTGTACCGGGTCAGATCAAAGGTCCATCTAGCCCTGTATCTGTCTACTGACAGTGGCCAATGCCAGGTGCCCCAGAGGGAGTGAACCCTAACAGGCAATGATCAAGTGATCTCTCTCCTGCCATCCATCTCCATCCTCTGAGAAATAGAGGCTAAGGACACCATTCCTTACCCACATGATGACACAACCCACCCACCCAAATGACACAAAGCTGGGGGGGGTTGCAAACACTTTGGAAGATAGAGCTAAAATTCAAAGGGATCTTGATAAATTGGAGAACTGGGGTACAGATAAAATGAAATTCTGCAAAGACAAAATGCAAGGTGCTACACTTAGGGAAGAAAAAACAAAAGCAAAAATACAGAATAGAGGATAACTGGCTTGGCAGCAGCACTGCTGAGAAGGATCTGGGAGTTGTGGTGGATCGCAACCTGTCAATATGAGTCAACAATACACTGCTATTGCAAAAAAGGCAAATGCAATTTTAGATTGCATCAACAGAGGCCAATGGGAGTGTGGACTTGGGGCGGGGGCAGTGTGTGGAGCCCTGTGGCACCCCCGACTAGGAGCCAGACCTGCTGGCCACTTCCAGGGCGCAGCACTGTGTCAGGACAGATAGGGACTAGCCTGGCTTAGCCCTGCAGCACCGCCAACTGGACTTTTAGTGGCCTGGTCAGCAGTGCTGATCAGAGCTGCTAAGGTCCCTTTTCGACCGGAACACCCGGTCAAAAACTGGACACCTGGTCACCCTACCGAAGGCATGATTTGACCCCAAGCTTCTACTCTACTGTATATATTACCATTCAGATGCTGGATAGATTGTCTATTGATGTGAAGAAAACTCTTGACTCCAGATACTGGATGGGACTGGCTATAGGGGATGGATCACTTGATGACTGCCCTATTCTGTTCATTCCCTTTGAATAATCTGGCATTGGCCACTGTCGGAAGACAGGATAGTGGGCTAGATGGACCATTGGTCTGATCCAATATGGCCATTCTTATCAATCAATTCCAATATTCCACAACACAAATGAATAAATCATGTACATAAAAAGAGCAATCTGACCCACAAACTGTAGGCATAAAGCACCAGTGAAATGTAGCCATCCATAGGCTACAACGTGCAAGAGTAAGGGAAGAAAGTTTTGGCCAGGGACAATGGAGCAAATCTCTACTCTCCTGAGCAGATAAGTTGCTGAAATCTCTAATGTCTTACTGTGCAGACAGGACCTAATTTTTTTCAAGGCCTCGAAAGACCCACATACAGGAAAATGTTTGGATTCCAATGTTTCTATTTTGGATGCATGAAAGACTCAGTTGGCTCTCCTGAGATTTAAACCAGAAGTTTCAGACAGTTAAAGCATTTCAAACCCAATGCTTAGAGCATTAAGACTTCCCCAGGGGCACAGGGGACGAGCCTGATTAGATTAGACTATATCCAAACACTCTGAATGGTTCTGATTATTTAAGTCCCCCCAAGGGAACAACTGTGATTTGGCGGGCAAACATCAGTAGAGAGCACATCAAGCACAATGAAGACAGACAGAAAGGTTAAAAGCACAGAGATCAGGGTTCTATTTCCAACTCAGCCACAGAGTGACTGCCTAACTTCAGGTTTCCCCATCTGTATCACTAATCAACCCCACGTGATTTCTGAGAGTCTGAATCCATTAATGTATGAAAAGCATTTTGAGATGCTATGTGCTAAAGAAATACAAGATAGTATTGTTGTTCCTAAATGACATTAATAATTTTTAATTTTCTTATTTAAAGAATATTTAAATCTAATTATTATTTCAATGTATTATTCAAATTTAAAGAATAATTATAACAATTAATATTTAGTTAAAGGCTTATTAATATAGATGTAACTGATTCTGCTGACAATACTGCCTAGAATATTTTTGGGTGGTGTAAAACCAAATACATTCAGGTTCCGTAACATAATACGGAACCTGAATGTATAACATGCACTGAAAGAATCTATTGTACTCTAACAAGCATTCAGCGTAGAACAAAGATGATGAAATTTGGCCCCCAATACTTGCATATTTTCCGTAGAGGTAGATATTATTCATAGTAGATTTAGACCTGCTCAGTTAATACTGTTTCTAATAGTACTTCACTTTGCTCTTAATTATATGCACTGTGTGCACTTCTATGCTTTCCATCTTTATCTAGTCATGGAATCTATTGTTTCTTCACAATATGTTTTGTTTCTGTATTAATATGCACTTTAAAACCAGAAACACAACATACGCCAGAAGGATATCAATTGTCTTATCAAGCTTTACAATTACAAAGATCTTAAATTAGCCCATCACATGGTTTACAGCACAACAGAGAACACAGTATTTCTTCCCTGTGAGGATTATTTTTGGAGAGCAATCATTTCCATGTTACAACAGAAAAGCAGCTTTATAATGCCCTTCAATGGAGTGGGAACAATACTGAAATTGCATTTTATCAGTAGTAACCCTGTCACTGAAGAGGATGCTCTCTATATACACAAAACATGCTGCCAGTAATCACACTGCTGCAAGTCATGTGGCTTTACACCTTTCTTTTTGTAGGGGGTTAGGCATGAAACAGTTTCATTGCTTCCCAATTTTTTCTGGGAGTAGAGACCAATTATTACTGAAAAATAAGCCAATCAGTCCTTTTGGTAAAGTAACACTTGCAGCAGAAGTTAAATAATATAGTACATGGCTGCCCCCAATACATTAATTTCTGTCACTGTAAAAATTTACAGCTGATATAATCTCTTTGAAGGTGGATCAAGTTGTGGAAAATATAAGCCTAGTTTTAAATAGAATTTTAATTTTAATGAAAGCTTCAGAGAATGCTGTTTATGCTGCTTATCTTCCATACCTGGTGATTAAGTTAATTTATACTTAATGGAAGAGGATATTTCTAATCCCCAAACAGGCTCAACATCTGTCTGTCTGTGACTATGTTTTTGGAAGCCTTAAGCTGCTCGTGATGGATGTAATAAAACCAGGATACTGCAGAACTGACACCTGAAGGACACTTGAAAGAAGGAAAAATGTTATTTTTCTGTTCAGTGCTTGTGCTTAAGTCAAGCCAAATTCCCAAGCACTTAATTTTGCTGTCCTTTAAAATCCTACTTTGCAGTCCTTTTACATTATTATGTGAATATGAATGGAAAAAGAAAGTAAACAGTTCCAAGATATGGTTACGGTCTAATACTCATATTCATTATGTGTGGGATCTAAGAATAACTAGCTTTTTCATGGCCTGGAGCTGATAAGAGTAATAAAGTTTTCCAAAGTTGGAGAAATGCTCTCTTAATTCCATCGCCAATTCATTTCTCGTTTCTCATGCATTAAAGGCCAAAGGCTAGCAAAACAAACACTTGCATTTACCACTCAGTTATGACAGTTATAAGTCTCTTGCTAGAACAACAGCACTATACGGCTTTCAAATTTTATCCCAAGAATTCACATATTTCTATAAACTAAAGGAAGCCAGAAAATTATGTTGAGAAAAGTGTCTTTTCCAGTCATCATGGATATACTTAAAGTGAATCCCTTCTTCAGAGTGGGAAAAAACCATCGGAGATGATTACTGAAGTAGTTATTCAGTATCCTCGTATACCAAAAAGAGAATTCCAAATGTTCAAAGCAATGCAAGAGTTTTAGCAGAAACTTACAGATCCAACGGAACTTAAGTAGTAAAAAACACTGCATCTTGCTTTCAGAATGGAGAGTTCAGAGACTAAGGCCTGGTCTACACTACGCGTTTAAATCGATTTAACGCTGTACCCATCCACACTACAATGCCCTTTATATTGATATAAAGGGCTCTTTAAATCGATTTCTGTACTCCTCCCCGATGAGAGGAGTAGCGCTAAATTCGATATTAACATATCGGATTATGGTTAGTGTGGACGGAAATCGACGTTATTGGCCTCCGGGCGGTATCCCAGTGCACCACTGTGACCGCTCGGGACAGCAATCTGAACTCGGATGCAGCAGGCAGGTAAACAGGAAAAGCCCCGCAAACTTTTGAATTACATTTCCTGTTTGCCCAGCGGGGAGCTCTGATCAGGCAACGGTGCGATGCAGTCCCAATCCAAAAAAGCACTCCAGCATGGACCATACGGAGATACTGGATCTGATCGCTTATGGGGAGACAATCTGTTGTATCAGAGCTCCGTTACAGAAGACGAAATGCCAAAGCATTTGAAAAAAATCTCCAGGCTACACAGTGCTGCATGACAAAGTTGTAACGGAAAGCCAAAGAATCAAAGGACGCTCATGGAGGGAGGGAGGGGGTGGTACTGAGGACTCCAGCTATCCACAAAGTCCACAGCAGTCTCTGAAAAGTATTTGCATTCTTGGCTGAGCTCCCAATGTCTGTAGTTCCAAACACAGTGTCTGGCTGGTTCAGGGATAGCTCCCATTTCTCCCACCCTCACCACGTGAAAGAAAAGGGAAAGAAATCATTTCTTTGATCTTCTTTCAGTGTCACCCTATGTGTACTGAATTGCTGCTGGTAGACGCGATGCTGCAGCAGTGAAGAGCAGTATCCGCTCCTCTCCCTCACCCAGTGGTAGACGGTACAATATGACTGATATCCATCGTCGCCATCGGCCCATGAGTGCTCCTGGCTGGCTAAGGTGAGGCTGTCGGGGCGCCTGGGGTAAAAATGGGAATGACTCCCAGTTATTCCCAGTAGATGGTACAGAAACGGCTGGTAACCATCTCCTCATAGCAAACTGGGGGCTGAGCTCAATCAGCCCCCTCCCTTTCCTGTGTAAAGAAAAGATTTCAGGACTGTCCATAGCAGCAGCATGCTGGGGCTCCTCTCCCCGCACCGGTTATTGTCCTGCCTGGAACTGTATAGCCCCGGGAGGCTGCCTCCCCTCATTTTATGTCACTATAATCAGTGTTTCTTATCCTGCATCTTTATTACTTCATGACACAAAATGGGCAGGACACTGCCACGGTAGCCCAGGAAGGCTGGGGGAAGGGAAGCAACGGGTGGGGTTGTTGCCAGGGGCACCCCTGTGAATACTGACACGGAGCCAGCTGTGCTCTCTGATACACTGGTCCTCTAATACACTTGCCCTTATTCTAGCCAGGACTACTCTATTTTTAAAACCAAAGGGAGGGATTGACTGGGGGGCGAGTCATCCCAATTTTGCTTTTGCGTTGCGCCCCCGGCCCGATTTCAGCCAGGGGCAACTAATGAATAGCAGCGCCAGACAAGAGGGGAGAGATGACCATCATTTAATTGCCAGTTTACTCCGGCAGTAGACGGTACAGAACGACTGGTAACCATCTTGCTATCATGCAAAAGCAAGTGAATTGCTGCTGTGTAAGCGCTGGAGTATCGCTCTGTCCGCGGCATCCAGACACATACGGCTGGAAAAAAAAAACTGAACGGACTCCATGTTGCCGTGCTATGGCGTCTACCAGGGCAACAGGGAAAACGGCGCGAAAGGATTGTCAGCTGATGTTTCCCGGAGGAAGGAACGACTGACGACATTACCCAGACCACCGCGACAATAATGATTCAACCCAGAATTCCAAGGGCGGGGGAGACTGCGGAACTATGGGATAGCTAATGAAGAGCTACCCACAATGCAACGCTTCAGAAATCGACTTTAGCCTCGACCATGGACGCACAACGCCGAATTACTGTCCTAGTGTGGCCACATGAATCGAATTTATAATATCAGTTTTATAAAACCGATTTAGCTAAATCGATATTATCTGTAGTGTAGACAATGGCCCAAGGCTATTCTTCACTACCCGCCATATCGGCGGGTAGCAATCGATTGCTCGGGGATTGATATATCGCGTCTCATCTAGACGCAATATATCTATCCCCGAACGCGCTTATATCGATTCCAGAACTCCACCAACCCGAACGGAGTTGCGGAGTCGACATGGGGAGCCACGGACATTGATCCCGCGCCATGAGGATGGTGAGTAATTCAATCTTAGATACTTCGACTTCAGCTACATTATTCATGTAGCTGAAGTTGCGTATCTGAGATCGATTTTCCCTCGGAGCGTAGACCAGCCCTCAAGTGGAATGTATTTCTAGCGAGGAGAGGACAATGCCCAAAATAATGTCCAAAGAAATCTGTTAGAATGACAAACATTTTCTTGACTGCGAACAATGTGCATGGGTCAAAGGAGTGCAAGAACATTTACCGTCCAAATACCAAATAAAGTGTCTTGGGGCAATGTCTACAGTTCAGAGCTATCATTTCCTCAAGCTTATAAACAGCTTATCACCTTAAAAATACACCAGAAAACACTGGATTTGTGAGAAAGACCTTGATATTAAATTGAGAGTCTAAGCAGTAGCTTGTTCTCAGCACTCAAATAAATTGAGGGCCATTAATTTGTTTCTTTTCAAGTAGCAGTACTTGTACACTGAGAATCAGGCCAGTTCTCTCTCCTTGCAGACAAGTTTGTTACAATAACTGTCTATTTTATGCATTGTGGCAAAGATAATTACCTTGACTGAGAGGAAAGGATGGCAATCTTAGAATAATGTTCTCATTTAAAGTGATTCTTCCAGATCCAGATCCAAAACCATACATGCAATTCCAGCATCCCACTAACAAGTATATAAAACAAGAAGCACTGCACATAAATGTGTCAAAAGTATATGTTGTATAGTTTTTACTGATCAGGGACTTGAATTTAAAATTGTCCTCCTCTAACCCTTGTATTAGTAGGAGTAACAACTTCCACTGGAGGTGTCCATCTGTAAAATTTGCATTCCCAAAGGCAAATTAAGATACATCTTAATTCATCTTCTTAAAGAAACTTTATCCAGCCGTAATTCTGTTTCCCTATTCCCCTTCCATTTCTGTGGGCCCTTAAATTTGTTTTACCTTCCTCTTCCACATTCTTCTCTAAATGACAGCACTTTATAGCTTAGGGTAGGTGATGGTTAGAGGGTGTTGAGTTTCTCATCTCTCTAGCAGTATTCTCCTGAGATGGAAAAAGGTCTTATATCAACTTTTGATATCTGACTTTGGAGATCCCTGGTTGAAAATACGTAATTTAAGTAAGAAAAAATCATTGTGTAAGAGACGTAATATCTCAGCAGTTCCCTGGTGTACTCCTCTACACTTACGTTGAGATCTTCTAAGTGTCAAATGGAATTTTTCCAGCGGTCCCAAAAATCTTTAGCCTGATTTTGAACTCTCTTCATTCACAAAGAACCCAAAATGTTATAATATAACCAATTAGATTACAGGTCAAACATCAGTGGGAACAAAGCTTTGAGTCTCAAAAGTTACTAAAAGATTTGTCACTTTCTCAAAGGATGGTGAAAGAATTCATGGTTGCAAGTGGAGGTTGGCAAACTTAAGGTTATGCAGTTACCTATGGATCGCTACAAGATCCTTTCCATTAAGAAAATAAGAACATAAGAACAGTCCTACTGGGTCAGACCAAAGGTCCATCTAGCCCAGTATCCTGTCTTTTGACAGTGGCCAATGCCAGGTGCCCCAGAGGGAATGAACGGAACAGGTAACCATCAAGTGATCCATACCCTGTTGTCCATTCCCAGTTTCTGGCAAACAGAGGCTAGGACACCATTCCTGCCCATCCTGGCTAATAGCCATTGATGAACCTATCCTCCATGAATTTATCTAGCTCTTTTTTGAACCCGGTTATGGTCTTGGCCTTCACAACATCCTCTAGCAAGGAGTTCCACAGGTTGACTGTGCATTGTGTGAAGAAATACCACCTTTTATTTGTTTTAAATCTGCTGCCTATTAATTTCATTTGGTGATCCCCTTGTGTTATGAGAAGTAGTAACACCACCTCCTTATCTGCTTACTCTACACCAGTCATGATTTATAGATTCATCCAGGGCCGCCTAGGAGGGGATCTTGGGATCCCATGTAGGAGTTTCTGAATTAAGTGTATCATGCTGGTTGGATCACAGGTACTATATATACACCAATGTGAGATTTCTAAAAGTAGCTACAGCACTTAACCCAAAGTTTAAAAATCTGAAGTGCCTTTCCATACTGAGAGGGATCAGGTGTAGAGCATGTTTTCAGAAGTCTTAAAAGAGCAACAGTCTGATGTGGAAACTACAGAAATCGAATCACCAAAAAAGAAAAATCAACCTTCTTGGTGCTATCTGACTCAGATGATGAAAATGAACGTAGGTCAGTCCGCATTGGTTTGGATCATTATCGAGCAGAACCTGACATCAGCGTGGATTCATGTCCTCTGGAATGGTGGGTGAAGCATGAAGAGACATATGAATCTTTAGCATATCTGGCACGTAAATATCTTGCAATGCTACAAAGGTGCTGTGTAAACGCCTGTTCTTTGATATTGTTAGTTCTCAGCAAAGAGCACTCCATCTTTTTCATGACTGACTGGAAGTAACTGATAGTCCCTTCTTCAGTTACAGCACGTAGTAAATTCGCTCAGTTGCATGTCTCAGGAAAGGCCCTAGACATCTTAAAAGTCAGCTCAGCTCTGCTGCTGTTGGGAATTTCAGTAGAAAGAGAGGCATTTTTTCTTAATGATTTTAAGATATTTCTGTAAAAGCAGCAAAGAATCCTGTGGCACCTTATAGACTAACAGAAGTTTTGGAGCATGAGCTTTCGTGGGTGAATACCCACTTCGTCAGATGCATCTGACGAAGTGGGTATTCACCCACGAAAGCTCATGCTCCAAAACTTCTGTTAGTCTATAAGGTGCCACAGGATTCTTTGCTGCTTTTACAGAAATATCTTAAAATCATTAAGAAAAAATGCCTCTCTTTCTACTGAAATTCCCAACAGCAGCAGAGCTGAGCTGACTTTTAAGATGTCTAGGGCCTTTCCTGAGACATGCAACTGAGCGAATTTACTACGTGCTGTAACTGAAGAAGGGACTATCAGTTACTTCCAGTCAGTCATGAAAAAGATGGAGTGCTCTTTGCTGAGAACTAACAATATCAAAGAACAGGCGTTTACACAGCACCTTTGTAGCATTGCAAGATATTTACGTGCCAGATATGCTAAAGATTCATATGTCTCTTCATGCTTCACCCACCATTCCAGAGGACATGAATCCACGCTGATGTCAGGTTCTGCTCGATAATGATCCAAACCAATGCGGACTGACCTACGTTCATTTTCATCATCTGAGTCAGATGCCACCAAGAAGGTTGATTTTTCTTTTTTGGTGATTCGATTTCTGTAGTTTCCACATCAGACTGTTGCTCTTTTAAGACTTCTGAAAACATGCTCTACACCTGATCCCTCTCAGTATGGAAAGGCACTTCAGATTTTTAAACTTTGGGTTAAGTGCTGTAGCTACTTTTAGAAATCTCACATTGGTGTATATATAGTACCTGTGATCCAACCAGCATGATACACTTAATTCAGAAACTCCTACATGGGATCCCAAGACTTCTCAAGCACTTGCATAATTAAACAAGTGAGGCTGACCCTATGGACTATGCCGGTAAGATTGATATCTAAGGTTAATATCTACCTTCCAGCATGGAACAATCCTGCCGTTACAAGGGAGAGGGAGGGGGGGAGAGAGAGTCACAGTGATCTGGTGGATTTTTCCCATCACTCATTGCAATGGCCCTGTAATGCAGTGACAGTAGTTACAAATTCTGTTTCCCTCTGTCCCCGCATTTTAAGCCTCTATTGTGGTCTTTTTCCATTTTTCAGATAAGACCCCTATATTTACTGAGTATCAGAGGCCTCCTTTGATATTGATGCTGAGGTTTGCTAGAAATAATTATTTAAAAGCATATTGCCTTTGACCAAAAGAAGGAGGTTTTTGTATTGTAAAAGGTTGCCATGTTTTAATTTTTGGCCCCAACCCTACCAGGTCTCAAAGGTTGTCCCTGCATTTCTTGTTCACCAAAAAAAAAAATCACACTGATTTTGATGGGGACGCAGGGTGAGACAGTCTGTGTGGCCTTTGACCTACCTTGTTGGT
Source organism: Chelonoidis abingdonii (assembly GCF_003597395.2). Lineage (NCBI taxonomy): Eukaryota > Metazoa > Chordata > Testudines > Testudinidae > Chelonoidis > Chelonoidis abingdonii. Next base: position 22,101,938 of record NC_133792.1, read on the forward strand.
ATACAAATAGCTTTGAAAATTCTTAATGTGGCTATGGAATTGCAGCTTGTACTTTCTGTCCCCTCAAGAATGACACAGTCCAGAAACATACTTATTTTAAAATATGACTGCTGCAATCTGGACAAAGTTATAATGAATAGATCAGCCAGGTGTTGGCTCAGATACATCACCTTCCATGTTAATAAGGGCTACAAAGAATTTCTGTGAAATAGGGCTATGTGATATTATCTTATTAATATTAGAATAACATGAAATAAATTAATGGATGGATATAGATTGTGTGTGTGATTCCCACAGCAATTTTTTTTGTATATACAAATGTGTTCTTAGAATTAGTTATTTGTAATGTAATATGATATCAGGTTTAAGAATGTGAATTATGGTAGAAAGTAATTTTTCACTCTTGGTGGAGTTGTGAATTATGGAATGAGATTAATGATTTTATAATTGTCCCATGTAGTTATAAAAAAACAAAACTGTTCATTTGTGTTTTCATTTCTTTTGATATAAGCCATTAATTTACTGTTATGAAACATATAAACACCAGTTCTCCCTTTCAGGTGACATTGTGAACAAGAAGACAGCAGCATTATCTCTTGCAAACGTAAACAAACTTGTTTGTCTGAGCAACTGGCTGAGCAAGAAGGAGGACTGAGTGAACTTGTAGGTTCTAAAGCTTTACACTGTTTTATATTTTAGTGCAGTTTTTTCATGTACATAACTCTAATTTGTAAGGTCATTTTTCATGATAAAGAGATTGCACTACCGTAGTTGCATTGGGTGAATTGAAAAATACTGTTTCTTTTTTACAGTGCAAATATTTGTAATCAAATATAAAGTGAGCACTGTACACTTTGTATTCTGTGTTGTAATGGAAATAAATACATTTGAAAATGTAGAAAACATCCAAAAATATTTAAATAAATAGTATTCTATTATTGTTTAAACAGAGGGATTAATAGCAATTAATTTTTGTAATCGTCTGACAGCCCTCATTTTTTAATTTAGTGATTTGGCTATAATGAAGCCAATATTTCAAGGGACACCGTGGTAATGGCCCTAACATTGAATATATTAATGATTTATTGTGGTTAGATCAAAGTTTGAAGGCAAATTTACTTTCACTGGCACAGAAGTTACATTGACTAACCATACACATCATCATTCTCTCCACAACCAGAACCAGAATGGAGACACCAACCTAACTGATGTTTTAGTCAACAGAAAGCTGATCCTTTGTCATGCTGTTCCTAGATAGTATGTAGTTTTCATATAAAGGTGATATAAAATATGAATTATTCTTATTTATGGTAGAAACAGTGGCTAAAGTCCTTTGTTTTGAAACACCATTCACATATAGAGATCACAAACTACAATTGTCATTAAAGGCATTAAATTCAGTTTCCACAGCTATAATTGCCATCAGGAATCAAGGGTAAGAAAGATGGGCTGATAAGATAATATTTAGTGATAGTGAGCACCTCTTACGATTTTTAAGCTTTTTAAAGTAAATCTGCTTTTCTTCATTAATTACTGTATTACAACCTTGTACTTTATTTAATATGCACATTTAACATATCTGTCTAGTAGTAACAAAAGTTTTATTTGTCTCTCCCATTCTGTTCCTTTTAAAAATAATAAAATTACTTATATTAAAGTTTCTAAAGTAAAAAAACACAAACAACACAGGAAGTCGTCTGTCTGGTTTCTCTTCCTTGGAAATGTTTCCCCCACTTTTTACCATTAAGACTCACTGAGCTGGATTTACATTCACACTAAGGGCACCTTTTACCACCATTATATTTTTCTTCTGACTCCCAACTACGTGACTGGCCATCAAATTAACACATTTCCAGTGCAAGAGAATTTTAGTTGTCACATATATTTGGAGCCAAAAGCTGTGCAGAAAACTAAGAATTTCAAGGTTTCTATCAGAAAGCACTCCCTATTTTTTTCTGAGAATAAAACCACACTCACAACATTTCCTATTGTGGAACATTTCACACAGGCATTACAAACTTAAACGGATATGCATAATTTACAAATGTGTAAAAAGAGGGAAATATTTACATACAGGGTGGTTACTGAAAATGAAAGCAATTACCAAATAATCTACATTATGGAGTAATTGTCTGCAATATGTAATTTAAAGGTAGAGCTGTTTTTAAGTAATACAAACTGGTAAAACTGGATATCCAGGAATAATAAAACCCCCAAATTAAACATATACACCTCCATATACTACACACACAAACTACACTAAAAGAACGTTAAGGCTGTTAAGTCAATCACTCAATAGTTAGGAAATGCCAGGTTGCCTACGCAAACTTCATTCATCCCCCTTGTGAGCATTCATTAAGATACAGTATTTAATTACATTATCATTTCCAGGGAAAGTCCCACTCAGCCTCAGGCTAGAGCATACCCAGTGTAGATGAAATCTTCAGGGAATTTACATGGGTAGAGCTCAAAGAAAGTCTCTACTGAGCATGTGTGAACTGCAATTTTTCATAGGCTTAGAACTTTTCCAAATTTGGGCAGATTTTCATGAGGATGCCAAAAGGCGTATTCCTGACACAAACACCACCTCCTTGCCAAATTTCAAGTCCCTGCACCAAAGCATGGAAGCACTTGAATTCCTTAAAGAAAAAGCTATTAGAATTTTTTTTAACATGAGCAACACAATTTATGTTTTCCTAGTCTCATTCTTGGAAACAGCTGAATCGTTTTGGTTGAAATTTTCAAAAAAATGAAGCCTAAGGTGCACTCCTTGCATGGAAAATTTCAGCCTGATTAAAGTTTGACAAAAAGTTATAAGCAACTGAAAACAGCATCTTATGACGGGAAATATTGGCAACCTTCATATTAAGTGGAGCCACCAGCCCTGCCTGTAACATTATATAGTATTCCTAAGTTGAGAGTCTGTAAACCAACTTTCAACCAAGAACACATTTTATGACGGAGGTTTATAATGGGAATTGTGGCAGACACTTAAACGATAACAGAGCTACCTACCAAGGAGTATAATGGACCATCTAGATTCTCATCTAGTGTAAATCAGTGTGAATGAAGGAAGTAAGAGTCAAGGAAGCTAAATCCATTTACATCAGCTGAAATCTGGCCCAAAGAAACTGAATAATGAGCCTAGTGCTGACTACACAATCTCAGATTCATGTTAGTGCAGGAATCTTTGAGAGGGAATGGAAAGGAGAAGCAAAGAACTACCAACCTGAGAGAGATGGCGAGATTAAATGTACTGACACACTTGGTTAAATCTTGCTCACCTTACTCACTTGAGTAATGCCGCCTTAATGACAGTACACTAAACTTGTGTGAGTAAAGCAAGCAGGCTTTGGTCCATACTCCAATACTGGATGTTTCAAGACATAAGAAAATACGTTTCATTAACTGCAAATGCTGCAGCCTTTTCTATGCTGAAAACTAAGGAGTAAATTATGCCAGAACCTGAAAAGAAAGAAACAGCATTATCTCTTAAAAATGTATGAAATTAAAAAGAAGACTGAGCAGCTCCCCAACACCAAAAACATCTGTTCATTATTCTTCTCCTTTTGGGCACCAGACAGGCCATGATTAATACATTATGGCTGAGAAAGAGATGAGATGGTATTTGCAGAACGTGAGCCAAGGCATGATTTTTTTTTTTTCTAAAGAAGGGACAAAGTACATTTTAATCAAATCAATTTCATAGGCAGAAAGTTACTTTCCTAACTGGCTCCTCAGTGACACTTCAGATTCCTTATAGGGTACACACACTGGGCCCTGTTTTTCCCTGATATAACTCCACTGTCTTTACTGGGTTTCAAAACTGTGTCCAGTTTCTCTAGATGTAAATACAGAACAGTTTTAAATCTTCAGAGTTAGTCCAAATTAACACTGTATGGCAAAATGAATTAACACTTCGTGGTAGGATGCCTAGGTTACTGAGGGCATGTCTACACAGCAGCTGGGAGGTCCGATTCTCAGCATAGGAGACAGTGTCGCACTAGCTCGGCTCTATCTAGTGCGCTAAAAATAACAGTGTGGACCTTGCTGCGTGCGTGGCAGCTCGGGCTAGCCCCTGAGCCGAAGCCCGACCAACTCCCAAGGTCCAAGCTTGCGTGGCCAGCCAGAGCCACCACTATGTCCACGCTGCTATTTTCAGCGCACTAGCTCGGGCTGAGCTAGCAAGAGTCTGTCTACCCATGCTGGAAATCACATCTCCCAGCTGCAGGCCTCAGGGTATGTCTGTACGAGAGGCAAGGAAAAAGCAGAGCCACGCTGAAAATAAATTAGACACTAAGCCCTTGTTAAATCCAGTAACATTAACCCCTCTCAGCTTGAAAAGACGCCAATCTTGGGAGTTGCACACCAAGAGTCCGGAATGCTGGAGTTAGACATTTCTCCATTGTTTTAAAGGAGTAAGACTTCCTTAGTGTGAAAGGAAGATCCACCAGCCTTACAAGCTACACCAACTTTGTCGTCTCAGTTCAATAAAGCACTTATGCATGTGTGTAAGTGCGCTGATGAATCATGGCCTAAATAGTTACTTTTCTTTCATCATACCCAGGGTAAGAAAGCTAATATCACAAAGTTCAAATTCGTGATTGTACTTAGTTTAAATTGCCATTTATTTCAGTGGAAGTTTGCAATCAGTGAGGGCTGAGGCCCTGATTCAGCAAACCATCCCTATTCAGCAAAACATTTCAGCATATCCTGAAGTGCTTTGTTGTATTGAGGCCTCTGTAAAGATGGCAGGATTGAGTCCACAATGCTGCAAAGCTGTGAAAAGTCAATATTTATTGATATTGAACTCAAAATGATTATTAACACTGAGAAAAATCCATATGCAATCACAGGACTGTGAAATAAATCCTTTGAATCGGTTAATTCTAAAATGAAAACCAGCTTTACATGAAAAATATTGGTAGCTTAATTATACTCACTCTGTAATAGGCTACAATATAATGACTGTCTGTGTAAAAGGAGACAGTCAACCTGCAACTTTGGCACTTGAATATTAAAAACCAATGTATTTAAGAGCATAACTCATACTGTGTCCTGGCTTTCCAATGCATGTTTGGCAGTGGAAAACGAGCAGCTCATCTTGGTCTGGTTCAACAGAAGTTGGAGCAAGATTTCATGGAAAACTGGTATCAACACTTATGGTCTCAGATGCTAAACACCATCCAATACTGCAAACCCTTACTGTCTAGCTTATTATCATGAAGACACAGAAATCAATAGGACTGCTTATGCTACTGAGTGCTACACCCAGTTGTAGGATTTCCAAGATAGGATCATAAAGCAGGGCACAATTTTGACTTTTGTATCTCAGTTCACTGTAAACCAAAGAGCCATGCTCTGCCCTCATTTATATCCCTGCAGCCCCCTGACTTTTTTTGCTGCTTAGGATGGGTGTTCTCCATTGTCTCCCAGCTTCTCTACCACACCACCATTTTCTGCACAAACCCCTAGGTTACAGAGAATTTTTGAGGCTGGACTACAAGAGACTGAAGGGGTGGGAGAGAGGAACGTGAGCACCTTTCCTGCCTATACGTTATATTCCATAGTTCTGTTCCCATTGGAGAATCACAGGGAGGGAAGGGGAAGCTAAACAGCTTAATAGTGATCAACTTAAAATCTAATAATATGTCAATAGCTGTGATTTAATTCTATTTTTCTGATACAGCAGGATGACTGACCAGTTTACACTGTATGGAAACATGTTTAATTCTGAACAGGTTACATTCTCTAGCTCATTTTCAAAAGCAGAAACTTTTAGTAAGAGAATGAAAAGTAAAAAGAAAGGAAAACAGATGCTAATAAAAAAGTAATTAAATTAGCTGCTTCTCAAAACATTATAATTCAACTCTAATTGGACAAACAGGTCTTCCTTCCCAATCTGATAATATAAAAACAGACTGAGGTTAGCACTAGAACTAGCAGCACTGCAGCATACCAATTACTGCAAACGTATGGTACATTTTTGGGCCAATTAATTGCACAGTGCTGAAAATGAAACCTTTTAAAATTCTGCAACTCTCATCAATTCTTGTCCATTAAAATTTTTAAATGAATTGGGCCTGTCATTGTCTTGCTTGTGTGGTATGTTCGAAGCTCTTCCAGCTGTCCCTCAATGTGGGGTCATTTCAGAGATTCAAAATAAAACTGAATGCACTCTCTGTCTAGAGGCAGGAGTTAATGTGGTGACTTTAAAAATCAGAAATAAATGTTCAGAACACTGCATATTAATGGATGTACACAGAAAACTTTAAAAAAAGTGGATCATGCATAGCAGAAATCTTATGCAGTGGTGAGAATTAAGACAGTCATAATCCTAAATGAATCTGTTGTCAAGCTTGCAGCAATTTAGTACAACATTTGTGTGAGTCTGAGTGACATTTCATTAGACCTCTGACTTCCTAAATAAACAGTCAAAATGAGAAAGAAATTGTGAAAACAACCTCACTGTGCTTTGTGTGGATAACTTTGAGGAGAAACTCTGTGTTTTATTGTAATGTCAAGATGAAAATGTGCTTAAAATGGTTCTTAAGGTACCAATTTAAGGTTTGAAAAAATATAATGATTACAGGAACAGTGGTGCAGTAACTATAGAGCACAAAAGGAGTGGATATAAGGTGCAAATAATCAGTAACTACTGCTAAAATGGCAAAATGAAAATATGACTGGGAAGGGTTAGTAGTGTGGCAAATTGCCGGTACTGTTCTCTGGGTCTCGCGCTCTCTCTTCTCTGGGGTAGGTTCAGGGCGATATTGCTTGCCTCTGAACCAGTTCTTAATCACTCCCCTAGTGTCCTTGGAGGAGGGGAGTGGAGAGGGAGGGACCTGGGCCCGCCCTCTACTCCAGGTCCCAACCCAGGGGCCCTG